>NW_013563790.1:23701-28701 GCF_000499605.1 Eimeria maxima | reverse complement strand
CACGTACCTCTCCATTTGTTTCCTTTCCACAGCAGCAAAGCGCATCCTTCAACTGCTTCCTTAACAGCAGCAGCAGCAGCAGCTCCAGCAGCAGCTGCTGCTGCAGCTGCTGCAGCTGCAGCACTTGCAGCAGGGCCACCATCGGTGCATGCGCCCAAAAGGGAACCTACACCGCTGCTGCTGCTACTCGTGCTTCTGCTGCTGTTACTCATGCTGCTGCTGCTGCTGGGTACGGTTACAGCAGTAAGGCCCCCCCATCGAAAGAGTGACTGCAGCAGCGGTAGCCTTGGACTGTGCACAGCTCTTACTGCTGCTGCTGCTGCTGCTATTTTAGCTGCAGCAGCAGCAACTGCAGCAGCAGCATCTGCTGCAGCAGGAATTAGTGCCGCTGTGGGTTCTGCTGTCTCCATAGCAGCAGCAACAGAGCAGCAACAGCGTCGCTGCTGCTGTACCATTTGCTGCTGCAGGGTTTGCTGCTGCTGCAGCAAACCTATATAGCAAGAGCCCAGCGGCTCATTTGCTGCTGCTGCTGCTGTTGCTGCAGGGGCCTGTAGGGGGACCTCTGGTTTTGCTGAAATGTGGCTGCTGCTGGGCGAGCCCTCAAAGCCCTTCTTTGGGGGCCCCTGGGGGGCCCCCAAGGATTGCCGGTAGGGGTAGTACTTAGGAGGGGGCCCCCCAGGGTACACCTCCACATTAAAGCCGAAGGGGCCCCCGGGCCCTAATAGGAACCCTCTGGGGGCCCCAGGTTTCCCTTTAATATATCTAGACGACCCTTGAAACGAAAATGTGGTGCTGGGGGCCCCCGTGGGGCCCCCCAGACCCCTGAGGTGGGCCCCCATGGGGCCCCCCAGAGCTCTAAGTGGGGCCCCCATCATTATTTTCGAATATACTGCTGAGATGTACGTACACCACAGAGGAGGGTTTGATGGGGAATGCTAAGGAGGAACCGAGGGGGGCCCCCCATGTGCTCGGGGGGCCCCCCTCTCCTATAAGAGGAGCAGCAAAAAGAGATAATATGGGGGGTTTAAGAGAGAATAAAAGAAAAAAGAAATAATAAACCCTTAAAATATCTTTATATATAGCATTGGACCCTTAAACCCTAAACCCTAAACCCTCGAGAGCAACCGCGGCTGCTGCTGTGCCCACAACCCGTCGGCAGCAGCGAGCCCCGGTACCGACTTCAAGAGTTTAGGGTTTAGGGTTTAGGAATTAGGGTTTAGGGTTTAGGGTTTAATAATAAAGGGGTTTAGGTAGGGGTTTATAGTTAAAGGTTACAATTGAAGGACGCGGTGTTCCCGCTCCTGTCGAGTGCCTAGGGTTTACGATTTGAACCTGAGGGTTTAGGGTTTAGGGTTTAGGGTTTAGGGTTTCGTATTAAGGTTCTTAATACTAGGAGCACAAATGAGCTTCTATTAACAATTTAACACCTAGTCGAGGGTTTAGGTTTCTTCTTCATTGATTAGGGTTTTTCTGTAGGGTTTAGGGTTTAGGGTTTAGGGTCTGCAGTATACCATCTAAACCCTAGGGTTTAGGGTTTAGGGTCTAGTATTTCAGCTGCCTGTACACCTCAATAATAACAAGGAGCATATGGGGACCCTAGAAGGTCTTAACTCTCTCCTCCACAGCAGCAGCAGCAGCAGCAGCAAGTGCAGCAGCAGCAGGAGCAGCAGGAGCAGCAGCGACAGCAGGAACAGCAAAAAAGCTGTTGAAGGCAGCATATATCGGGCAGCTGTTGCGTCTGTATAGCAGCAGCAGCAACAACAGCAACAGCAGCAGCACCAGCGACAACAGCAGCAACGTAAACAGGAGCAGCAACAGCAGCAGCAGCAGCAGCAGCAGCAGCAGCAGCAACAGCAGCAGCAGCAACTAAAGTTGAAAATTGCTTTTTTTGTATCCTTCCACTTCTATCAAAATGCTAACCGTGTATGACATTATCTGCTGCTGCTGCTGCTGCTGCTGCTGTTGCTGCTGCTGCTGCTGCTGCTGCTGCTGCTGAGTCTTGCTGCTGCTGCTGCTGCTGCTGCTGTCTCCCTTTGCTCACAATTTGAATGGTGTCTTTGCTCTGCTGCAGCAGAACTTGCTGCTGCCGCGTATGCGGCTACATGCGGCAATTTAATATCTCTTCTTCTCCTTCTTGCTGCTGCTGCTGCTGCTGCTGCTGCTGTTGCTGCTGTTGCTGCAATTTGCATGCAGCTGGGAACGTGTATTATGTTGGTTATTATCTGCTGCTGCTGCACCAACACATGTTGCTGTTATAATGGATGGCAATAGACGATCATCATTATTAAGGAGACAGTCTCCTTTTAGGGGACATAAAAGAGGAGCAAATACACTAAAACAAGTAATTATATTCCTCCTCCTCCTCCTGCTGCTGCTGCTGTTGTTGTTGTTGTTGCTGCTGCTGCTGCTGTAGAGAGACAGATACAATTATTTTTCTTTTTTTTTTCTGTCGTTGTTTGGCTACTTTAGGGTTTAGAGTTTTTTTTTGGATATTTTAGGGTTTAGGGTTTAGGGTTTAGGGTTTAGGGTTTAGGGTTTGTATGTATACAGGTAGCTAAAGCGTGTGCTGCAGTAGGTGTGAGGGTTTTATCTGTTTATGCATTTGCATTAAATAATTTTTATAGAAAAAAAGAAGAAATTTCTTTTCTTCTTCATCTTGCAGAAACACTATTTAAGGACCCTAAATGGATACAGTAAGTGGTCTAGGGGTTTAGGGTTTAGGGTTTAGGGTTTAGGGTTTAGGGTTTAGGGTTTAGGGTTTAGGGTTTAGGGTTTATGTTCTTACCTTCGGTGTAGAGCTGTGAAACGTATGTAGTTTATTCTTCGGGTTTGTATTCATTGGTCTATGGTTTATGTTTAGGGTTTAGGGTTTAGGGTTTAGGGTTTATGATTTTCTAGGGTTTAGGGTTTAGGGTTTAGGGTTTAGGGTTTAGTGTGTATGCAGGGGTTTCTTGATGTCGGAAGGAATTCGTCTGGTTGTAGTTGGTGATTTATCTTTTGTTGGGTCTGATTTAGCAGCAGCAGCAGCAGCAGCAGCAGCACAAACAAAAAATAATAAAAGATTGCTGCTAAGGATTTGTGTCTCCTATGGAGGAAGACATGAAGTTGCTAGGATACTCTCACCCAAGCAGCAGCAGCAGCAGCAGCAGCAGCAGCAGGAACAACAACAACAGCAGCAGGAAGGGCAGCAGCAGCAGGAACAACAACAACAGCAGCAGGAAGAGCAGCAGCAGCAGCAGCAGCAGCAGCAGCAGCAGCAGCAGCAGCTTTTAGGGTCTCGTGAACAAGACAGCAGCAGATACACCCCAGAGTCTGAGGTGTCTGCTTCTGCGTCACCATTGGATACACCGCGGGAAGCAACAGCAGCAGCAGCAGCAGAAGCAGTAGAAGCAGCAGTACCAGAAGCAGCAGCAGCAGATGCAGCAGCAGCAGCAGAAGCAGCAGCAACAGCAAACCTTCAGTTGCATGCAGAGGAGGAGTTTTGTCAGCAGCTGCGTTTTGGTCAGATAGATACAAAAGACAAATCTAAACAAATATACAAGTACGTGCTGCTGCTGCTGCTACACTTGCTGCTGCTGCTGCTGCTGCTGCTGCTGCTGTGGGTTCAGCTTGCAGCTGCTGCTGCTGTCACATTTGCTGCTGCTGTTGCTGCTGGTAGCTCATGTGTTGCTTCTACTACTACAGTTGTTGCTGCTGCTGCTCCATTACCTTTTACAGTACGTGCTGTTACATTACCTGCTGCTGTTGCTGCTGTTGCTGCTGTTGCTGCTGCTGCTGCTGCTGCTGCTGCTGCTGCTGCAGCTCGTTACGCTCCTCATTTTATAAGGATTTACAGGCCGGCGAATTTCCGTCGCCCGAAATTTTAATTCGCACGTCGGGAGAGGCGAGGCTATCGGACTTCTTACTATGCGAGGTACTGCAGCAGCAGCAGCAGCAGCAGCAGCAGCAGCAGCAGCAGTAGCAGTAGCAACAGCAGCAGCAGCAATAGGAGGAGGAGGAAGAGGAGATGGTAGCACGCTAGATAGATACAAGAGAAGGGGAGATAGATATATATAGATAGTATATAGAAAGTAGCATCTGCAGCAGCAGCAACAGCAGCATCTGCAGCAGCAGCAACAGCAGCAGCAGCTGCTGCTAGTGTGTGGGGTGTATGTGCAGGTATCTGAGGGTTGTTTCTTTTATTTTATTCCTGTCTTATGGCCAGACATGAGGCCATGGCATCTGCTGCTGTGTCTGCTGCACCAGCAGCTTTTTGCTGTTGCTGCTGCAACAGCAGCAGCAGCAACAGCAGCAGCTACTAAAACAGCTGCAGCAGCAACTGCTGCAGCAACAGCAGCAGCACGATTCCTCTTCCCTTGATGCATGACATGCAAACGCCGGCTGCTTTTGCTGCAGTCTTTGTTGTTTTCCCTTTTGCTGCAGTTGCTGCTGCAGTTGCTGCAGTTACTGCTGCAGTTGCTGCAGTTGCTGCTGCAATTGCTGCTGCTGGCGGATGTATATAGGCGAGCGGATTTATTCTGCTGCTGCTCCTCCTCCGATTGCTTGTCTATCTATCTGCTGCAGCATTTGCTGCTGTTGCTGCAGCTGCTGCTGCAGTATCTGCTGCTGTTTCCGTTGCTGCAGCAGTTGCTGCTTTGTTTATTGCTGCAGAAGTTGCTGCCTTATCTGTTGTTGCTGCAGCAGCTGCAGCGCTATAGGCAGTGCTACCCGCTGCCGCAACGTCTACAGCAGCAGCAGCAGCAGCAGCAGCTGCTGCTGCTGCTGCAGTTTCTTTTTGTATACCGTTAGACAGAAGGCAAAATGCCTCCTTTTAGATATTATAGTTGGGGTGTACATACACCCAATCCTAAGTACTAGACTAGGACTACCAGCAGCGGCAGCAGCAGCAGCAAAAGCAGCAGCAGCAGCAAAAGCAGCAGCAGGAAGACAGCCACTGCTGCTGCTGTTGCTACATATATCTACGCAATCACTAGCAGCAGCAGCAGCAGCAGCAGCAGAGT
>NW_013563790.1:10000-23601 GCF_000499605.1 Eimeria maxima | reverse complement strand
CAGCAGCAGCAGCAGCAGCAACAGCAGCAAGGAAAACACACACACACACACACACACACACACACACACACACACACACACACACACACAACAGGAAAAAATGTGTAGGAATGAGCTACTGCAGCAGCAGCAACAGCAGCAACAGCAACACATGCAGCAAGAAAAAGGCTAAAGGGAGAAAGAAACAAAAGGAGACAAAAAAAGGAGACAAAAAGGAGACAAAAAAAGCAGGCAAAAAAGGAGACAAAAAAAGGAGACAAAAAAGAGACAAAAAAAGGAGACAAAAAAGGAGACAAAAAGGAGACAATAAAAGGAGACAAAAAGGAGACAAAAAGGAGACAAAAAGGAGACAAAAAAAGACAAAAAAAGGAGACAAAAAGGAGAGAAGGAAAGAGTAGTGTTTATTTACGCCATGGAATTCGTTCTTCTCTGCTCGTACTGCAACACACAAAACACAAAAATAAATAAATAAATAAATAAATAAATAAAATAATAAGTAAATAAATAAATAAATAAATAAATAAATAAAGAGACAAGGAAAATCTAAACCCTAAACCCTAAACCCTAAACCCTACAAAGTCCATAGCTGCCATTCTGTAGAAAAAAAAATAAAAAGGAAGACACTAACAGCAGCAGCAGCAACAGCAGCAACAGCAACACATGCAGCAGCAGCAGCAGCAGCAACGTACGCTGTTGAAACGCATCAAGGATCCCCTTTGCTGCTCCTTGCTGCAGCAGCTGCTGCTGCAGCAGCTCATTTGCTTCATTGTCTCCTAGATGAGGAGACACCTCAGCAGCAAATTGCTGCAGCAGCAGCAGCAAACGGCTGCTGCTGCTGTCTTCCTCTGTCTCATCAAAGACAGGGCTGCTGCCAGCAAACATCTGCATGCAGCAGCAACACAGCAACACGAACAACATTTGCTGCTGCTGCTGCTGCTGCTGCTGCTGTCGTAGTTGCTGCAACAGCAGCAAGACTATTAGAGCTCCAGCAACTCCAGGCGCAGCAGCAGCAACCTAATTAGCAGCAGCAGCAGCAGCTGATAAGCAACAACGGCAGCAACAAAAACAACAACAACAGCAGCAGCAGCAGGAGGTGTTGTATCTTACTCTATGTTTAATAGAACTTTGCTGCTGCTGCTGCTGCTGCTCGTTGCTGCTAGGGTTTAGGGTTTCTGCTTCCTGCAGCAGCTGCAGCTGCAGCCGCTGCACCTTCCCTTGTAGCTCTATCCTCTCATTTAATAGACGAGAACTAGCTACTGCTTGCGCCTCCAACTGCAGCAGCAGCAGCAGCAACAGCAGCAGCAGCAATAACAGCAGCAACAGCAGCAGCAGCAGTAGTAGCAGTAGTAGGAGTAGTAGTGCGGGGGGGATAGAGGGGCGAGGGAGCAACGGTACAACAGCTCAAGCAGCAGCAGCAGCAACAGCAGCAGCAACAAGAGCAGCAGCAGCAGCAGCAGCAGCACGAGCAGCCGCAGCAGGGACACAGCGACTAGGAAGAGAGGCAGCAAGAATCCATCAAGATGCAGCAGCAAATAAAAAAGAGATTTCTATAAAAAAAGGGTTTAGGGTTTAGGGTTTAGGGTTTACCTCTGACTGCAATTGTTTCTTCTCTCTTTCTATAACACCATGAGACTCGCGTATTGCTGCTAGCTGCACACAAACCCTAAACCCTAAACCCTAAACCCTAAACCCTTGGCGGTTTACCCCTTATTAGAGACCCTGTATAAGAACTATTCAAACAAACCCTCTAAACCCTAAACCCTAAACCCTAAACCCTCACCTCACGAAGAGACGCTTCGCTTGCTGCTTGCTGCTGCCGTAGCTGCTCATTCTCCCTAGTACACCGCTGCAGCAAAACAAGCAGCAGCAGCAGCAGCAGCAGCAGCAGCAGCAGCAAATGTGCATGCCTCTCCACCTTCCTGGATGCGGGCAGTAAACAGCAGCAGCAGAAGTAGCAAGCAGCAACAGCAGCACCAAACAGCAGCAGCAGCAGCAGCAGCAGCAGCAGCAGCAGCAGCAGCAGCAGCGTACAGCAAGCTCTGCCTCAACGACTTGAAGTCTCTCAGCAAGAGTGTCTCTTTGTGTCCTTAAAGAAGCAGCAGACTCCTGCAACACACAAACCCTAAACCCTAAACCCTAAACCCTAAACCCTAAACCCTAATTATATCCATACATGAGTAATGCAGAAACATCTAATGGTTTGCTCATCCTGTGGCTATCAAAATCCAAAACCCCAAACCCTAAACCCCAAACCCTAAACCCTAAACCCTAAACCCCAAACCCTAAACCCTCCCAAACCCTAAACCCTAAACCCTAAACCCTAAACCCTAAACCCTAACCTCAGCGGATTTTTCTAGTAGTATAATTTTATTATGTGCCTCTGCTAATAAAGATCTATTGATGCCTAATTCGCCAATAATTTGCTGCTCTCTGCTGTTTGCTTGCTGCAGCAGCAAACATAATTCTGTATTAAACCCTCTTATCTTTTGTGCTTCTTGTACTGCTTGCTGACGATGAGATTCTGCTGCCTCCGCAAACCCTACACACCAGCAGCAGCAGCAGCAGCAGCAGCAGCAGCAGCAGCAGCAGCAGCAGCAGCAGCAGCAGCAGTAGTAGTAGAGTTGTAATAGGAAGTGCAGTAGGAGGAAGGAGAGGAGGAGGAAGTGCAACAGCAACAACAGCAGGAAGAAGGGCAGCAGCAGCAGCAGCAACGGTAATAGGGAGTGCAGCAGCAAGAACAGGAAGTGCAACAGCAGCAGCAGCAATAGCCAGACAACCATAGCTAGCTAGCTAGCTAGGTAGGTAGGTAGCTAGCTGCCTACCTAGTAGCTCATGGAGCATAAGGAGACAACTTTTAGTGTCTGCAGCATCGAGTTGTGTTGCTGCAGTCCTATTTGCTGCTGTTGCTGCTGTTGCTGCTGTTGCTGCTGCTGCTGCTGTTGCTGTTGCTGCTGCTGTTGCTGCTGCTGCTGTTGCTGCTTGTCTCCTCCTTAATAGGGAATCAAAACAATCAGAGGCAAAACTACGAAGAGGAGGTGTCTCCGCCTCCCGGTGTACAGACACCCCAGGCTCTCCTGCTGCTGCTGCTGCTGCTGCTGCTGCTGCTGCTGTTGCTGCTGTCCCTGCTGCTGCTGCACCTGTTGATGCAGCACAACTATTACTGCTATGAGGGCTTTCACCAGCAGCAGCACCAACAGCAGCAGCAGCAGCAGCAGCAGCACAATCTGCATGCAGCCGCTGCCTTAGACGAGAAGGAGAGGTCGGGAGGTTTTCGTAAGAACCAGCAGCTGTAGATACACCCGAAGCCCCTCCTACTCCTACACACAAACCCTAAACCCTAAACCCTAAACCCTAGAAAAAAACTTAAACCCTTAAAAATCCCCTAAACCCTCAAGAAAAAACTAAACCCTAGACAGTGGTCCCTGGAGGGAGATATGACGGGGATACAATGAGGAGGGAAGAAGTAAACTAACGATAACAACAAACCCTAAACCCTAAACCCTAAACCCTAAACCCTCACCACATGGTACTCGGGGTTTAAGACGAGCGCGAATTTCTTCGATGGTGTGCGAGCAGTGAGTCCTTTGAGGGGAGCTGATGGGTCCTGTTGCTGCTGCTGCTGCTGCTGCAGCTGCTGCTGCTGCTGTGCTGCTGCTGCTGCTGCTGCTGCTGCCGAGCCAGCAGCTGCTGCTGCGCTTAGGGGTAGAAGAAAAAGAAAGAACGCCATGAGATCTACCAGGCTGATCCTCCCCAGCAGAACTCTCCATCCTCACAAACCCTAAACCCTAAACCCTAAACCCTAAAAAAGTGTAAACCCTAAAAAACCCTGTTGCAGTGTTTGCAGCAACAAGAACAGCAGAAGGAACAGAGGCAGCAGCAGCAGCAACAACAGCAGCAGAAAGGGAGTCTGCTGCAGTTGAGAGGCTGCTGCTCCGTAGTGCTGATGCAACAAACAGTATACTGTTGTCTGTACACCCCGTAAACCCTAAACCCTAAACCCTAAACCCTAGCACGGGGGGGAGGGAGCGAGCGGGTGGCTGCTGCCTCTTCTTTTCCCCCTAAGTCTTAAAGAAGAAGAAATAAATAAGAAAAAAAAATAAATAAGGGTTTAGGGTTTAGGGTTTAGGGTTTAGCAATGAAGAGTATGGATGAAAGAAGCAGCAAACTTAAGTGTCTGTACACCGCAAGAAACTGCAGCAAAGTTGCCTTGCCTTGCTGCTGCTGCTGCTGCTGCTGTTGCTGCTGCAGCAGCTGCAGCAAAACTACTACTAGCAGCAAATAATATTTTATTTTACTATTTAAACAAATATATAAATATAAATACACCACGGGGTGTATACGCAGCTCCCTGTATAAACACACAAACCCTAAACACTCCTTATATAATCATGGGGGGCCCCAACCACCAAGGGGGGCCCCTACCTCCTCTTTTATGTACGTATGTACCTTTCTGCTGCAGCAGCAGCAGCAGCAACAGCAGCAACAGCAGCAGCAAATGGGGGGTCTTTTCTTTTTTAAGTAGATCAAGGCAGGTATTCAGCTAGCTAGCTAAACCCTAAACCCTAAACCCTAAACCCTAAACCCTAAACCCTCAGGGGGGTGTTTATTGTTAGTGGTGGTTGTTTATTTAGCGCATGCAGGAGGGGGCCCCCTTTTAATTAAATAAAATATAAATAAATAAAATAATAATTAATTAAATATAAATTAATTAAATATAAATAAATAAATATATTTATTAATGTATGCTGCTGCTGCTGCTGCTGCTACTGCTGCTGCTGCATGCGCACAACGTTTGTATCTGCTGATCGCCTACCTGCAGCAGCAGCAGCACAAAGAGGCCTGCTATTATTGATGCTGCTGCTGCTGCTGCTGCTACTGCTGCTGCTGCTACTGCTGCTGCTGCTGCTGCTGCTGCTACTGCTGCTGCTGCTGCTGCTGCTGCTGCTGCTGCTGGTGTAGGTGGGCCGTACGGTGATATCGATATCAATTCGTCGTCATTGGAATTTTCTTCCATCATGTCTTAGATCACAAAAAAGTATCGATTGTGGTAATTCTACTACACTCCTGCTGCTGCTGCTGCTGCTGCTGCTGCTGTTGCTGTTGCTGCTGTTGGTGCTGCTGTTGTTGTTGTTGTTGGTGGTGGTGATGGTGATGGTGGTGGCGGTGGTGGTGCTGCTGCTGGTGTTGCTGCACGAGAGAGCGATGCACAGCAGCTGCAGCAGCAAGGACACAACAGCAACAGCAGCAGCAGCAGCACGAGACCCTTTAGCAGCAGCATCAGCAGGAGAATATTCAATTATTGAATGTATATGTTTGTTGCATGCGCTGCTGCTCGTGCTGCAGATGTTCGTTTTATTGAATCGGGGGGCCCCCAAGGGGTACCTGCTGCACTAACAGGGTTTAGTTGGCATTCTTTCTTAGGAGGATCATCAGGGGGCCCCCTTGCTGCTTCTCGTCTCTCTTCCTTAATGCATAGACAAACAGCAGCAGCAGCACCAAGTCCTAGGCAGCAGCAGCAGGCAGCAGCCGCAGCTGCTGCTGCTGCACCTGCTGCGCCGTCGCCCGCTGCTGCAACGGCCGCTGCTGCTGCTGCCACTGCAGCCGCTGCTGCAGGGAATGCTGCTGCAGCTGCAGCAGGAAATGCTGCTGCTGCTGCAGAAAATGCTGCCGCTGCAGCAGATAATGCTGCTGCTGCTGCAGATAATGCTGCTGCTGCTGCAGATAATGCTGCCGCTGCAGCCGCCGCTGCAGAGTCAGGCGAAACTCACCATCAGCAGCAGCAGCAGCAGCAGCAGCAGCAGCAGCAAGGGGAAGGAGCCCAGGAAGAGAATCCAGCGACATCGCACGACAGCAGCAACGCAGCAGCGGGAAACCAGTAGCAGCAGGTTTAGGGCTGACCTTGTTGGGGATTTATAAAGGGGGCCCCCTAAATACAATAATAGCAGCAGCAGCAGCAGCAGCAGCAGGTCTTAGGGGCCCCCCGTAGTAGCAGCAAACAAAACAAATAAACTTTTGCTTTATAAGGGGGCCCCCCTTCCTTGTACCTAACGAGAGGTGTACATTCATCCATATATACATACACCCTGATTGGGGCTGCATGCACGCATGCATGCATGCATGCAGTACGCATGCATGCAGCCCCAATACGCATGCATGCACGCACGCATGCATGCAGAGGGCGTGGGCCCCAGTATATATATGCCTAACTAGGCGTTGCAGTGTCTCCTACTGAGCATGGGGGCCCCCCGTAAGTAAACGTCCTTGTAAAAATTAAATATACAAAGGGTACATTAGGGGGGCCCCCTTAGTAGGAGTGGCAGCAGGGCAGGTGCTGCTGCAGCTGCAGCAACTGCAACAGGTGCTGCAGCAGCAACTGCAACAGCAGCAACAGCAGCAGCAGCAGCAGCAAGCTAGTTCTCAAGGGGGCTTCTGTCTGTTGTGTCTCCATTATACCTAGATATCTATTGTTGTGTTAGCCAGATTCTACTGCTGCTGCTGCAGCAGCAGCAGCTGCTGCTGCTGTTCCAGCTGCTGCTGCTGTTCCAGCTGCTGCATCATGAAGGGCTGCAACATGCATGCATGCGTGCAAGGGCCCCAATTGAACATATTTTCTTGCCTTGTTATAAACATTATAAACCCTTATTGTTGTTTGCTCTCTGCCTTTGTCCAAACAGATGCATGCATGCATGCACGCATGCATAAGTTCATGCATGCATGCATGCAATATGCATGCACCTAAATGCATGCAAAAGAAAGTTTGGGGCTGGCAGGGCCCATTAAAAATTGTTAAACTCCCTGAAATGGAAGGCCCCCGCTATAGGAGATGGTGCTGCTGGTGCTGGTGCTGCAGCAAGTGCTGCTGCTGCTGCTGCTGCTGTTGCACCTATCCCAGCGCATGCGGGGGCCTCCTAGCAGCAGGGCTATTGCTGCATCTGCTGCTCTACTTAACTGCAATGGGACAAGGGGGCCCCCAGGGGCCCCTGATGTATAGCGCCAAATGCCGCATAGCAGCAGCTGCTGCAGCAGCAGCAAGTGCTGCTGCTGCTGCAGCTGCTGCTGCCGCTGCTGCGTTTTGGTAAACTCTAAGAGGTATAGACATGCAGCACGCAGCAAGACTGCAGCAAGTGTTACTTGACCCGAGGACCCTAAACCCTTCAGCTGCTGCTGCTGCTGCTGCTTCTCCTGCTGCTGCTGCACTAGGGGGCAGCAAAAGGGACAAACACTAGGGTTTAGTGGTGGCGGAGGGGCCCTCAGGGCCCCCTTTAGCTGCAGCAGCAAATTGCCTGTTCTCCTTTCTCCTGCTGCAGCAAAGGCATCCTGCAGCTGCTGCAGCACCTCCTGCTGCAGCAGCAACCGCAGCAAAGGCTGCATGCAGAATTCCTCAAAAAGCGCGGTTGCTGCTGCGGATCGGTGCTTGCTGCTGTCTTTGCCCTGCTTACTGCTGCTGCTGCTGCTGCTGTCGGAGAGAAGACAGCAGCAGAGAAGGGAACAGCAAGTTAGCAGCAAGAGAGAAGGAGGAGACAATGGGTCCCCTATTTGCTGCTCTTGGTGCTGCTGCAGCAGCAACTGCTGCAGCATGAGCAACTCTTCTCCAGGCGCTTCTGCTCCTGAATCTTGTTGTTCCTGCTGCTGCTGCTGCTGCAGCTGCAGCAACTGCTGCTGCTGCTGCTGCTGCTGCAGGTCCCCATACACCTGACACTCCATTAGGTATAGACCCCTCATTAGATCTATTGCCTTATTAACTTCCCCTTTGCTGCAGCAGGCAGCAGCAAGAGACAGATAGGGATGTCTTGCTGCTCGCTGCAGCAGCTGCAGCGCTGCTTCTGTCTCTCCTCCCTTCCCACAAGATGAACCTTCTTCGTCTCCTGTTGCTGCTGCTGCTGCTTTTGCTGCTGCTGCTGCTGGTGCTGCTGCTGCTGGATCAGCTGGAGAAGGAAGAGAAGCCATCTGCAGCAAAGCTACAGTTGCAGAGAGACAGTGACTCTGCTCTGCTGCCTGCTGCTGCTGTTGCTGCTGCTGCTTCTTTGGCTGCTGCTGTTGCAGCAGCTGCACCTGCTGAACTCCAGCAGCAGCAAGACAGAGGGACGGGGAAAGGCCTGCTGCTGTACGAATTGCTGCAACTGTGTGCTGCTGCTGCTGCTGCTGCTGCCGGCGTTGCTGACTGAGGAATGTTCCTAACTGGGGACGCATGCAGCGCAGAAGGCGCGTTGTTGCTGCTGCTGCTGCGTCTTCAGCAGCAGCAACAGCAGCAGCTGACAGGGGAGTGCAGCAGCAGCAGCCGCTGCTGCAGAGTTTACTATGAAGTTTACTGTCTCCAATAGGAGACCAGAAGGGCTTCTCTAGCAGCAGCATTTCTTCCTCTGCTGCTGCTGCTGCTGCTTCTGCTGCTGCTATTGCTGCTGCTGCTGCTTCTGCTGCCTCTGCTGCCTCACCTTTTATCGGCTTCTCAACCACATCGCTGCTGCTGCTGTTGCTGCTGCTGCTGTTGTTGCTGCTGCTATTTATATTTTCCTGATCAATCTGACGCAGCAGCAGGGACTGTGCAGCAGCAGAAGCACCAGCACCAGCTGCTGCTGCTGCTGCAGCCGTTGCACCTTCACCAGTGCCAGCAGCACCTGCTGCTGCTACTGTTGCTGCTGTCTTTGAAGGAGTTTGCTGCCCTGGCAGCTCTGCAGGTGAAGATGTTGCTGGGCTGCTGCTAGCAGTTGCTGCTGTTGCTGCTGCTGCTGCTGCTGCAGGGGAGACAGATGGACCCTGACGCAGGGTATACCCATCTCCTGCTGCTGCTGCTGGAACTGTTGCTGCTGCTGATGCTGCTGTTGCTGCATGCCTTGGTGATACAGCAGCGCTGCTGCGGAGATTAGAACTCCAAGGGCTGCTGTTGGTCTCTGCTGCTGTTGCTGCTGTTGCTGCTGTTGCTGCTGTTGCTGCAGTTGTTGCTGTTGCTGCTACTCTTGTTGCGGTGATGTCCTGCTCAGGCGTGCACAAACGAGGCAGCAATGCAGCAGCAGCAGCTGCTGCTGCAGCAGGGGCAGGAGCAGCGGGGGAGAAACCACAGTGGGGACTCTGCGGCCTTGTGTCTCCCCCCTCGGGAGATGCAGCAGCAGCAGCAGCAGCAAACGACGCTGCTGCTGCAGCAGCTGCTGCAGATGCGAGCGCTGCTTCTGCTGTACTCGGAGCAGCAGCTGCTGCTGCTGCACCAGGAGATAATAACTGCCTTGCTGCTGCAGCAGCAACACAAGCAGTTGCAGGTGTATCCCCATCTACTGAATGTGCAGCAGCAGCAGCAGGAGCAGCAGCACCAGAAGCAGCAGCAGCAGGTTGGTCCCCGTCTACTGCCATCTCCATGAGTGGCTGCGGCTCCAGCCTACGCGCCTGCTGCTGCTGCTGTTGCTGTTGCTGCTGCTGCTCCCACATGTGTTCCTGCTGCCCTTGTAGCTGGGGAGAGCATGCAGGACTGTGCCTACTTATGCTGCTGCTGCTGTTTGTCTCCTCTGCAGCAGCAGCAGCAGCAGCTGGTTCACCTGCTGCTGCTGCTGCTACTGCTGACTCATTATTGACAACTATTTCGTCTGCCGCTGCTGCTGCTGCTGTTGCTTCGTTCCCTTCAGCGGCAGCTGCTGTTGGCCATGCAGCACCAGCAGACTCAGCAGCAGCAGGTCCTGCTGCTGCTGCTGTTGTTGTTGCTGGTGCTGTTGCTGCTGCTGCTGCCGAGGCTTCTGTAGTTTTTGTTGCAGCTGTTGCGGGTTTCTCGCTGCTGACGTGTGAATCTTTTCCTGCTGCTGCTGTTGCTGCAGCACCACCAGCAGCAGCTCTCCTCCTTGCTGCAGCAGCAGCACCTGCTGCAGCAGCCTCTGCTGCTAACGAAGGATAAGTACTTTTTGCTGCAGCAGCAGCAGCAGCAACAAAGCAGCGGCGTCTTGGGGGAGGGACATGTCTAGGAGACAGATCCCTTTTAAAGGCTCTTCTCTTTGCTGCAGCAGCAGCAGCTGCTGCTGCTGCTGCTGCTGGTGCTGGTGCTGGTGCTACTGCTGCTGCTGCTGTTACCGTTGTTGCTGCTGGCGGTGCTGTCTTTGCTTCTGGTGGTGCTGGTGCTGTTGCTGCTGTTGCAGCTGTTGCTTCTGGTGCTGTTGTTGTTGTTGCTGCTGGTGCTGCTGGTGCTGCTGGTGCTGTTGTTGCTGCTGCTGGTGCTGTTGCTGCTGCTGCTGGTGGTGCTGCTGGTGCTCTTTTTGCTGCTGCTGCTCGTCCTGCTGGTGCACTTGCTGCTGCTGCTGGTGTTGCTGGTGCTCTTGTTGCTGGTGGTGGTGTTGCTGCTGCTCGTGCTGCTGCCGTTGGTGGTGCTGCTGGTGCTCTTGCTGCTGCTGCTGGTGCTGCTGCTGCCCTTGCTGCTGCTGGCGCTTTTGGAGGCGTTGCAGGAGCTGGGGTTGCTACTGCAGCGGGAGCTGCTTCTGCTGCTGCTGGAGCGCAAGCTGCCTTCCTTGCTGCTGCTGTCTTTGTTGCTGCTGCTGCTGCAGCGTTTGCACTTCTTGCTGCTGCTGCAGCAGCAACTCTTGATGGACATGAAGCAGAAGCAGCAGCAGCAGCAGCAGGCGGAGAGGGGCGACGACTGCGGGGAGTTGCGGCGCCCCCCCTTGCTGCTGCTGCTGCTGCTGAGTTAGCTGCTTTGGCTTTTGCTGTTGCTGCAGTTGTTGCTGCTGCTGCGGTTCTTGCCGTTGCTGCTGTTGCGGCTCTGGTTCTTGCTGTTGCTGCAGCAGCAGCAGCAGCAGCAAGATGTCTGGCTTGCTGCTGCTGCTGCTGCAGCAGCGGAAGGTCCGAAGCAGAACGAATGGGCCTCCCTGGGGGCCTCCATGGGGCCCTCCGGGTACACCTCCGCACTGATGCTGCTGCTGCTGCTGCTGCTGTTGTTGTTGTTGCTGCTGCTGCTGCTGGTGCTGCTGCACCTTGCCGCTGAGAAGCTGCAGCAGCAGAAAGGTTAGGGGTAGAGGCAGACCTGCGGTGGTGACCTGCTGCTGCTGCTGCCGTTGCTGCTCTGGTTGCTCTTGGTGCAGCAGCAGCAGCTGCTGCTGCTGCAGTGTGCTGCTGCGGTGCAACAGCAGCAGGCAAGTTAGGGGTAGAGACAGACCTGCGGTTGTGAGCTGCTGCTCTTGCTGCTCGTGCTGCTCTTGCTGCAGCAGCAGCAGCAGCAGCAGCTATTGTTGCAGCAGATATATGTGTAGGAGGACGCAACAGGCTCTTGCCAGCATGCAGAGACACACTGGCTGCGCGCTGCTGCTGCTGCTGCTGTTGCTGTTGCTGTTGCTGCTCTTGTTGTTGCTGCTGCTGTTGCTGTTGCTGCTGCTGTTGCTCCGCTTGCTGCTGCTGCTCTTGCTTCAATTCTTGCTGCTGTAGCTGGCCCTGTTGTTCCTGCTGATGCTGCTCTTGCTGCTCCTGCTGCTGCTGAGAACTGCGGCAGCTGGAGACACTCTTATATGACAGGCTTGCTGCTGCTGCTGCTGCTTCTGCTGCTGCTTCTGCTGCTGCATCTGCTGCTGCTGCTGTTGCTCCCGCCTGGACGCATGCTTCCGTTGCATTTGCTGCTGCTGCTGCTGTTTGTGTTGTTTTTGCTGCTGTTATTGGCCGCTCAAGAAGATTTACTACAGCAGCAGTGGCAGCAGCAGCAGCAGCAGGACCTGCTGCTGCTGCTGCTGCAGGAGACCCCATTGGAGCATCTTGCTGCTCTATATATGCTGCTGCTGGCGAAGCGGCAGCAGCAGCAGCAGCAGAAGAAGAAGCAAATGCTGCCTCTAGCTGCATGTCTTCTGCTGTTGCTGCTGCACCAGGGGATATCCACAGCGGGCTACCGTCAACAGCAGCTGCTGCTGCTGCAGCAGAAGCAGCAGAAGCAGCACTTAGTGCTGCTGCTACATCAATAGAGTTTTCTGCTGCTGCTGCTGCTGCAGCAGCAGCAGCACCAGCAGGGCTCTGCAGCAGATTATAGCTGACGTTATTGCAGCTCGAAGGAGGGGCCCCAAAGTCAGGTGTATATACATCTGACTGCCTCTGCTGCTGCTGCTGCTGCTGCTGTTGCGGCTGTTGCTGCTGCTGCTGCTGATGCTGGTGCTGCTGCTGCTGCGCAGAAGCAGCAGGAGTGCTGCAGCAGACGGGATCAGAGAGCGTAAGATTTGGCGACGTCAATGCTTGAGGACACAAAGGTAATATCCCTTCTCCTGCTGCTGCTGCTGCTGCAGCAGCAGCAGGAGCAGCGGGAGAGCTTACTGTTGCTGTTGCTGCTGCTGCACGTAAGGGAGATTCTGCTGCTGCTTGTGAGGAAGGCATGCTGCTGCTGCTGCTGCAGCTACGAGGAGACAGTGTGCTGCCGCTATCCGAAGGAGACGATCCTAAGAAATTTCCTGATAGAATTGCTGCAGCACGGCTTGTCCCTCTTGCTGCTGCTCTCTGGGGTGTATGTGCAGCACCAAATGCTGCTGCTGCTGCTGCAGCTGCTGCTGTTGCTGCATTTGCTGCTGGTGCTACTGACGGTGCTGCAGAGAAAGCTGCAGATGCAGGTGCTCCTGATGGAGCAAACAGGTCCCCCATGTTCCTCGTACTGCTGCTGCTGCTGTTGCTGCTGCTGCTGCTGCTGCTGTTGTTGTTGTTGCTGCTGCTGCTGCTGTGTGTGCTGCTGCCGCTGCGGCAGCGTGGGGGGCCCGCGTCTGCGATGCTCCTATAGAAGGCCCTAGCAGCAGAGAGGGAAGAGGATGTCTTGCTGCGGTATCCGCGAGACAGAGAAGAAGCTTTCCTGCTGCTGCAGCAAGAGTTTGTTGCTGCTGCTGCTGCTGTTGGAGTGCAGCAAGAGGAGGGTTTAGAGCAGCACTCAGGAAAAGAGCTAGATGGTGGGGGAGTACCTGTAGATGCTGCTTTTTCTGCTGCTGCTGTTGCTGCTGTTGCTGCTTCTGCTGCTGTTGCTCCTGTTGCTCCTGCTGCTGCTGCATCTGTGGAGGGCCCCGCCTGGGGCCCCCGTGGCTGCTGCAGCATCTTAGGGCCCCCGCCTACTCTTCCTGCTGGGGTGTATAGAGACATACAAAAAATAACATTTAAGCCAATATTAAAAAGGAGCAGCAGCAGCAGCAAACGCAGTAGCAGCAGCAGCAGCAATAGCAGCAGCTGCAGCAGCAGCAGCGATGGGGGTGGGGTTGTTGGTTGTTGTTACCGAGCTGCTGCGAGGCCCCCTCCTGGGGGCCCCCCTAACGAAACTAAAGAAAAAAAGGGTACAATACATTAATTAATATATTTATTTATTTTTTTATATTTTATTGTTTTTATTTACATTAAAAAGGATAGAAGAGGAATAGAAGAAGTAGCTGGCTGTACGCTGCTGTTGCTGCTGCTACTGTTGCTGCTGCTGCTGCTGCGGCCGCTGGACCTGGCGGCTGTTGCTGCTGCTTGGGGCCCTTTTGCTGCTGTTATTTGCTGTGTATAAGTTAATTAATTTAATTTAATTATATTTTATTATTTTATTTATTATTTTGGCTTTAGGGAAACCATTAGAAAACCGTGCAACAGCAAGCGCAGCCTCTCGTGCTGCTGCTGCTGCTGCTGCTGCTGCTGCTCCTGGCTGTCGT
>NW_013563790.1:0-7500 GCF_000499605.1 Eimeria maxima | reverse complement strand
TTACCTCTTGTGGTGTGCCAAGGCGACCAGCAGGGATTGTCGATAGAGTACCAGCCTATAAGGAGACAAGAAAAAAAAAGAAGAAAAAGGAGACAAAATAAATAAAAAAAGGAGACAAAATAAATAATAAAAGGAGACAAAAGAAAGAAGGATACACAATACATAAAAAAAGGAGACAAAAAAAGAAGAAAAAGGAGACAAAAAAAGAAGAAAAAGGAGACAAAATGCATACATAAATAAAAAAAATAAATATAAGGAAAAGAGACCAAAAAAAGAGCAAAATAAACAAAACAAAGTAAATAAAATAAATAAATAAATAAATAAATAAATAAATAAACAAATAAAGTAAATAAATAAATAAAATAAATAAATAAATAAATAAATAATACCTTTGCCTCTGGTGTTATCTTATCCGTCATATAAGATTGTATATATCCAGGGGCAATAACATTAATAGTATAAAAAAAAACAAGAAAAAAATAAATAAATAAGATAAATAAACATAAATAAACTAATTAATTAATTAATTAATTAATTAATTAATTAATTAATTAATAAATAGAATATACCTTTGCCTCTGGTGTCATCTTATCTGTCATATTAGATTGTATAAATCCAGGGGCAATAGCATTAATAGTAATATTTCTTGATGAATATTCCTTAGATAAAGATTTACTAAAAGAAATTAATCCCCCTTTAGATGCAGAATAATTAACTTGTCCTTTATTTCCTCCTATTCCTACTACAGAGGACATATTTATTATACGTCCGTACCTACAAAAAAAATATATATATATACACATATTTATTTATTTATTTATAGGGAGAGATAGGGATATATTTTTTATTTATTTTCCTCTTTTTTCTCCTTTTTTCTGCATCTTTTTATTATATATTTGTATTTTTAGGGTTTTTTTAAAATTTTTGAATTTTTAGGGTTTAGGGTTTATGAGGGTTTAGGGTTTAGGGTTTATGAGGGTTTAGGGTTTAGAGTGTACATACTTATATTTGGACATAATTTTGATAACAGGTTGTGTAAAATAAAAGGCAGAATAAAGATTAGTATTAATAACATCATGCCAATCATTTATATTCATTTTTATGAATAAATTATCCTTAGTTATACCTGCATTATTAATTAATATATCTATTCTTTTATATTTATTTATTAATTTATCTAGCTGTCTAGACACCTCAGATCCATCACTAACATCTATACCTAAACCCTCACAATTTACACCTAATCTTTTTATCTCTTCTGCTGCACTGTCGCATGCTGCCTGCATACACAACAAATATAAACCCTAAACCCTAAACCCTAAACCCTAAACCCTAAACCCTAAAAAATAAAAAAAATAAAAACAGCTCAAGTCCAACGAACAAAAACCCCTCTGTCTCTTCCTTTTTCTCCCCTCTATCTCCCCCTGCTGCTTCTGCTGTTGTTGCTGCTGCTGTTGCTGCATTTACCTGATCCCTAGCAACACAAATAATATTATTTACTCCTCCTTGTGCTAGGGTTTTAGCTATTGCAAACCCTATTCCTCTACTCCCTCCTGTTACTAATGCAACACCATCATCACGTCCTTCGCAAAAAGTTAATCTAAACCCTTTTTTAGGGTTTGCTACTCCTTCTCCTGTTGCGCCTCCTTCTTCTCCTGCTGCTCCTGCTGCTGTTGCTGCTGCTGCTGCTGCTGCTGCAGGGGTTGCTGCTGATGCGGAGGGAAGAGGGTTTTTAAATGTTATTAAACCCTATATAACACATATATATAAATAAATATAAATAAATAAATAAATATAAATAAATAAATAAATATAAATATATATATAAAAGAGAGGAGATAGATAGTATTGGCTACATATATAGATATAATAGTCTAGCTAGGGTTTTTGAGGGTTTATTGAGAGTTAATTGAGGGTTTATTGAGGGTTTTAAGGGTTTATAGGGTTTATTGAGGGTTTAGGGTTTAGGGTTTAGGGTTTACGTTTGAGGAAGGGTTTATAAAGGCAGTTTTATGCTGCAGCAGCAAACTTGCTGCTGCTTCTCTCCCTTCTCTTATTATACACCATAAGAAGAAAAGAAGAAGAAAAGAAAATCCCTGCATCTTCTTTATTAGGGTTTTTTATGAGGGTTTAGGGTTTATATGAGGGTTTAGGGTTTATATGAGGGTTTAGGGTTTATGAGGGTTTACTACTCGACAAAGAAAGAGAGAGACAGACAAACCCTAGCCACAACCCTCCAGCAAACCTCCCTAGGGTTTAGGGTTTATAAGGGTTTATAAATAAAACTTAATACAGTTTAACACACAATAAGAAGGCTTCAACTCTAGGGTTTAGGGTTTAGGGTTTAGGGTTTAGGGTTTATGGTTTGCTGCAGCAGCAGTGTATCGGCACATGTCCGCTAATAAGGGGAGGGGGGAGGAGTTGCTGCTGCTGTCTGCTGCCTTTTTTTAATTCTTTTTCCCTTTTTATTTATTTATTTATATTTATAAATAAAATAAATAATATATATAATATATTATATATAATAAATACATATAATAAGGTGCATAGACACCCTAGCAGCAGCAGCAGCGGCAGCGGCAACAGGAGCAGCAGCAGTAGACCACCTGCTACACACTGCTGTCTTTCTTCTTTTTCTTTTTATTTAATTAATTAATTAATCAATTTATTTATTTATTTATTTATTTATTTTATTTAATTAATAAATGCATGCATGCATGCATGCATGCATGCAGACTGCATGCATAAATAAACAACCAACAAAACCCCACGCCTTCTGTCTGTCTTAATTGATTAATTAATTAATTAATTAATTAATTTATTTATTTATTTATTTAGTTTAATGTTTATTTATTTATTTTAATGTTTATTGTTATATTTATAAATAAATAAATAAATAAATAAATAAATTAATTAATTAATTAATTAATTAATTCCTTGTTAATACCCTTTTTATTGCTGCAGCAGGACATATTTCTACGGTGTATCCGCAGGTTAGCCGCATACACCTGCAGCAAGCAGCAGCAAGTTGGCTAGCTAGCTGTATGGCTAGTTACAGCTAGCTACTATCTACCAGTTAGCTAGCTACACCTTGGGCTAGCTAGCTGTAGCTAGCTGTAGCTAGCTATAGCTAGCTATAGCTAGCTACAGCTAGCTACGACATAATAGAGCTAGCTAGCTGTAGCTAGCTAGGGACAGATAGTAATAGAATACTGCAGCTAGCTACCTGTAGCTTGCTAGACCTAGCTAGCTACAAAGGGGGGCATAAAGTGTCTCCTTTTTTTCCTTTCTTATAGAAATATTCCTTAATGGGTATAAAAGGAGACACTTTGTCTTATTAAGAGAAAAAAAAAAGAAAAAGAAAAGAAAAAGGAGACAAAAGAAAAGAGAAAGGAGACACTGCTGCTGCTGCTGCTGTCTCCATCCTGCTGCAGTTATTATTGCAGCAGCAGCAGCAGCAGAGACAGCAGCAGCAAGCAACGGAAAAACAAACAGCAGAAGCCGCAGCAGCAGCAGCAGCAGCAGCAGCAGCAGCAGCAATAACAGAGACAGACAGCAGCAGCAAAGAAGTGAGAGCCCCCACAGGAATTGCTGCTGCTGCTGCTGCTGCTGTCGCCGCCACTCGTGCTGCACGACCTGTTGCTGCTGCTCTGCTGTTGGTGCTTCTGCCTCCGCTTTCCTTCATGGTCAGTTGTTGCTCTGCTGCTGCACCTAAACCCTAAACCCTAAACCCTAAACCCTCGAGGTTAAGGATTTTATTCTGTAGTACATAGGGTAATAAAAGTATTACTAGTAGGGTACCGTCCTTGGAGGCCCCCCTGTTGCTGCTGTTGGGGGCCCCCCTGTTGCTGCTGCTGGGGGCCCCATACAACAACAAGGTTCTTTTGCTGCTGCAGCAGACCTTCTTCTTTTGCTTTTTTTATTGCTATCTGTACCCAATTATCTCTACATATATTATTTCTTTCCCCTTGGGGCCCCCCCTCTTGCTGCTGCTGCTGCTGCTGCTGCTGCTGCTGCTGAGGGTCTATATAGACAGGTAATACACCATAAAATAGCTGCATATAACGAGCCTCTCTTATGTCTGTTGTGCATGCAATTATAGGGGTAGGGTACCTTAATGCAGATAAGGAGAGGGGCCCCTGGGGGCCCCCCGTCATTGTTATTATTGCCTGAGCATTACTTGCTTCTGCTGCTGCTGCTGCACCTGCTGCTAATGCCTTTGCTGTTACTAATTCTCCTGGTCCCTCTTCCTCCTCTTCCTCCTGCTGCTGTTGCTGCTCCTGCTGCTGTGGCCCCACACCACCATAGTTCCTCTGCTGCTGATGTTGCTGCTGCTGTTGCTGTTGCTGCTGCTGTAGCCATTGGGGCCACACATTCGTTGCTGCTGCTGCAGCAGGAGACGCTCCTCCCGCCATCCTACTATCTCCATCAGGAGCAGCAGCACCTGCTGCTGTTGCTGCTGCTGCTGCTGCATTAGATGCAGCAGCAGCAGGAGGAGAAGGAATAGGATTAATTCCCTCCCCTGTAGAGAGCTGTGCTGCAGCAGCAAATATTTTTGCTGCTGCTGGTCGCTTAATAAGTTGCTGCAGTGTATAAGAAGGAGACAGTTCGTTAGTGTGTATAATTTGCTGCTGCATGCATGCAATAACAGGTCCCCTGCTGCTTGCTGCAGTCTCCTGAGAGAGCATAAGAGAGTCTGCTGCTGCTGCTGCTGCTGCTGCTGTATCTATAGCCTCAGGCCTAGAAGGAAGGGGACAATTAATCATAGTCTCTAGCATCTGTGTAGCAATTATATAGGGTTTATTAAGCTGCCTAGACACCTGAATTATTTGCTGCTGTGCATGCAGCAAATAAAAAGGAGACACATCTATACATAAGTCTCCTCTTGCTACCATTATACCATCACTATTATTTATTATTTCTTTTAGTCTATTTAATGCTACTTTCTTCTCTATCTTTGCTATTAATCCAGGTATTCTCCTGCTGCTCCTGCTGCTCCTGCTGCTGCTGCTAGGCAACACACCTCCTCCTCCTCCTCCTCCTGCTGTAGCAGCAGCAGCAGCAGCAGAGGAAGCACCAGCAGAAGAGGGATCTATCATAGGGATTGGAGACAGAGGAGGAGATAAATCAGCAATATATCCAGGAGTACCTTCTCCTATCTGTTGCTGTTGCTGCTGCTGCTGTTGCTGCTGCTGCTGCTGCTGCTGTTGCTGCTGCTGCTGCTGCTGCAGTAGGAGACTCCTAAGAGAGGTAATATCTTGCGGTGTCTGTACAAAGGAGACAGCTATCCAATCTACACCCCATGAGGAGACAATTGTTGCTAATTGTTTGTCTCTTCTTGTTATAGCAGATAAGGAGAGGAGACTATCAGGAAAGGAGACACCTTTCTTGCTGCTAATGGGGCCCCCTGTCTCTACTATACAACGAACCCAGTACCCTTTTTCTGCTATGTCTCTTTCTTCTCCTTCCTCATCTATATCCCATTCCTCTTCCTGTTGCTGCTGTTGTTGCTGCTGTTGCTGCTGTTGCTGCTGTTGCTGCAGTTGCTGCAGCAAAGGAGACAGTTCAACTACTCTTAGCTCTACCTTACCATCATCAATAAGTACACGATCCCCTACCCTTAATGCCTTTAGTACCCTCCATTGTTGTAGGGGGGCCCTCAGGGGCCCCCCTGGCTCCCTCTTAGCATCGAGTATATATTCATGTTGCTGCTGCAGCATGAATATTTCATCGGATGCAGTTGCAAGGGGCCCCCCAGGGGCCCCATGAGGTGCCCCATCAGGGGCCCCCGAAGGGGGCCCCTGATGGGGCACCTGGGGGGCCCCTAGGGCCCCCAAGCGTAGCTTAGGACCGGGTAAATCAGCAATAACGCATAAAGGGGTATTATATTTGTGCTCTATTTGCCTAATAGATAGATATTGTTGGTATTTTTCTTGTATTAATCCATGAGAGAAATTAAGACGAAAGATTTCTATACCATTTAAGAATAAGGATTCTATCTGTATATAAATATAATAATAATAATAAGCAGCAGCAGCAGCAGCAGTAGCAGCAGTAACAGCAGTAACAGCAGTAGCAGCAGCAGAAGCAAATTGTAGAGGTGTATTAGATACCAAACAAGAGTTGGACAGCAAGAAGGGACACCTTATTCAATGGCAAAGGGTTTATTAGGGTTTATTAGGGTTTATTAGGGTTTATTAGGGTTTATTAGGGTTTATTAGGGTTTATTAGGGTTTATTAGGGTTTATAAGGGTTTATTAGGGTTTATTAGGGTTTATTAGGGTTTATTAGGGTTTATTAGGGTTTATAAGGGTTTATTAGGGTTTATTAGGGTTTATTAGGGTTTATAAGGGTTTATTAGGGTTTATAAGGGTTTATTAGGGTTTAGGGTTTAGGGTTTAGGGTTTATTACCTGATGTTTTTCCCATGACGCAGGTCCTATTGTAGCGATTTGTTTTGTTCGTGTAAACACACGCTTACGAGGAATTGGTGCTGCTGCTGCTGCTGCTGCTGCTGCTTCTGCTGCTGCTGCTGCTGCTGTTGGTGTTGCTGCTGCACGTAATGCAGCAACATCTGCTGCTGTTGCAAATGGTGCTGCTGAGTTTCCTCCAATAAATAAAGGCCTCTGAATCTCTTGGGGGGCCCCTAAGGGAGCTCCCAAGGGGGCCCCCTGGGGGGCCCCTAGGGGGCCCCCAAGGGCCCCCGACAGCAGCCGACGACGGGCTGGGGGCCCCACAGCAGCATTCAGTACAGAATGTATCCCCCTTAATCCAGACATGCTGCTAAGGGATGGAATTGCTGCTGATGTTGCTGCTGCTGCTTGCTGCTGCTGCTGCTGCTGTTGCTGCTGTTGCTGCAGTTGTTGTTGCTGCAGTTGCTGGGGGCCCCAAGGAGGCGATGGTGTGTTTATAGGGAAAAGGGGTACAGAAGAGGGGCCCCTATAAAAAGAATAGGAATAAAAAGGAGAAGAAATAAAAAGGAAGAAATAAAAAAGAAGAAAAGAAGAAAAGAAAATCATCGCGCACACATTGGGTTATCTTCTAACTAGGGTTGCTGCTGTTGCTGCTGTTGCTGCTGTTGCTGCTGTTGCTGTTGCTGCTGCTGCTGCTGCTGTTTTTGGCCATCATAGGTCCAAAGAGACAATTCTATGCCTCAATTATAGATACTATTTTGCTGCTGCTGCTGCTGCTGCTGCTGTTGCTGCTGCTCTTAACTGCTGCTGCCGGGGCCTCCAAAAGGGTATCGATGGTGTGGGGCCCCCCGCTAGCAGGGGCCCCCAAGATGTCTTGCAGCTCATCTGTGCATATAAAAGACCATTTATATTATAATTAATTAATTAATTAATATATATTTAATTTAATTGTTTATTTAATTAAAAATAAAGGAAGAAAGAAAGGAAAAAACAGCAAAAAGTGTTTATAAGAAAGAAAAGGTGGTGGTGCCTATACACCCCGAGTGTACACAAACCTACAGGAAGAAACTCCTATACAAATATATTAT
>NW_013563789.1:44091-95109 GCF_000499605.1 Eimeria maxima | reverse complement strand
TATATATATATATATATATATATGCCCACAACCAACCCGGAATTAGTACAGCACCCGGGATTGTCGATGGTCGTGTCTTAGTCAAATAGTCGTAGTGCTAAGCCTAGTCCATGCAACTGAGTGAAGATCTGTTAGAACATGCATGCAGCCTATGCTTTATGCGTCTATTAACACATGCTTCTACAGTAAAACTTAAACTTGAGCCAAAATAGTCATTCAAGGGGGGCTGTGCAAACGCGTTTGAGCATGCATTTCACCGATCTGACAGCGGTGTATTCCACTGCTTTACTCAGCTGTCCACTTCCATTCATCTCTCCAATGTCGATTAGCTGTATTCTCAGGCATCCAAAACAGCATTAAACCGATTATAGAGCTTCCTTATTCAAGCCTATTTAGCCTGAAGCTATTGAAGCGCACGTTAGACGCTAAACCTAAATATCGGTTGTCTGAACGAAACCGATGGTTTACAAAATCAAACAGATGTTGAATGTAAGGTGCTGGGATGTTGACGAGGTGCTCAAAGGAGAAAAGCACCAACTGCTACAGCAGCAAATGCCACGAAAGTCGTAGGCACTGCTGCAGCTGCGTTTTTGCTGAGTCCAGTGGTAATCTGCTGCCATTGGCTCTCCCTGAGACGCACATTCAACTTGCCACATCCAGCATGGATTAAAACTTTCAAAGTATGTATTTTATCATTCGGCTGGCACAAGACCACAGTAGCAAAAGGATGCTCACGACGGAATTCAGCTTACGTGTACGGCGCTCTTCCATCCACCAAGGTGTTGGGGGTGGTGACGCAAAGAAGAGCCTTCACGTCTTTTCCAACCGTGTTGCCGCTTTCAGGAGTGCCTTCAAGGCTTCCGTTTTCGTTGTCTTCTTCTTCCTGCTCTGGGTGCTCCTGAGGTGGCGGGGGCTCCTGGGGCACCTCCTCCCGGGTCTCTAACTCACTAGTGCCTTTGGCCTCATCCACCTTATTGCCATCCCTCGTCTGCTTCGTGCCCACCTGCTGTGTTGCTGGACACGTGAAGTAAGCACAGTACACTTTTGGGTTTTCTTGAGGGTTGAAGAGGGAAATGAAGGAAACATTTTGAGGGTTGGTGTACGGCTCTTTGGTTGCTTCGTATACTGGAGGCATCACCCCGTTAAAGTTGGATAGAGCTGCCTTCCAGGAGTTGACTGCGGCTTCGCAGTCAGCTTCATCTTGAACAGCGTAGGCATATGTGCCATTGACTGCAATGGCAGATGCATCAGTGGCTTGGTTCTGCTCAGTTTTTGGAGGACACAACATGGGGAGAATGAGGTAGGGAATAAAATCAGGTACACACAACTGATTATGTATATTAGAATGAACTAATATATAATGCGGGGAACACTTGACTGATTGTGCATATTCACAATTTCTTTACTTAAACCTTGCGTGCGGAACCCAGTAAAGAGGGTCAGCTCCTCAGGCATTTAATGTTACCCCTTACAGCTCGGAACGCCGTGCAGACTTGCGCCACGTATTGTTCTCCTGAAACAGCTTTGGCAGGACCGGAAACTATTGGGAGTACTTCTCCTGCATTCTCTCCTTCTTTGAGTTCTCCGAAGCCGACAAGTTGTCGGGCCGAATTCATGGCCGTTACGCATGAAACGCTCGCTGCATTCGGTCACGCAACAGCAACATGAGCGACTTCAGCATGCTTCTTGCTGTATATTGCACATTGTGAAAATGCAGTTTGTTTTCGAAGCACTCACTGGCTGTGTTACTAGCTGCGCCAGCCCTGTTTGCGCTCCCCAAGAATAAGGCGGAGGTCGCCAATGACAAGAACTTGAGAGTAGACATTCCCACAGGTCAGAGGTATACATGCGTGCGAGCGACGTCTAGTTCTGTCGAAATTTCTTGGTAAACCCATTGAATGGGTAAAAGTGTACTTCCAACACATGCATGTGGCACCAGCATGTGGCCCGTGTGTGTGAGACGGTCTCGCCAAGGTCTCGCCGGGAAGTCCCCAGCACACACAGGTTTCGGGGTCGTCTTCACAACAGTTCAAACAAGATATTATATTATATTAGCGTTTATGTTGTATTGTAATGCATTTTATTTAGTTAAAACCCTGTTAATCGAATGTCTGCAAGTTCTTTGTTGGTGTTAATCCCTGGTGAAACTTAGTGGGAAACAGGGCACCGAAGCAGGCTTGCCACTTCGGTGTCTCCTCCATGCTTCCTTGGTAGCTTCTGGATGTCGCTTTACTTTCCTTGCTCAGTATTTTTCAGTACTTCTGTGATGTTGTTGCCTCACTAAAAGAAAACTCAGCAGGGCAAAATGGCAATTGTGGAACTCACACGCTGGATTGACACTGTTTTCTTCTTCAGAAACTTTGACACAAGATGTCCCAACTTCGCTCTAGTTACACATGTTGTCTGCCACTATCGTTCTTTTCCGTTGTGGTCTATCAGCAATTTAGTGATATTTCAACGACATTCTAACATTTGGTCGCGGCTTTTTTAAGTGAATGTTCACAACGTGCGCTGAGTGTCCAGGCTTCGACAGCTGATTAGACGCCGTCTTAAAAAATCCTCTTCGTCGTGGTTCTACGTCGCTTGATTACTGCATCCACAGTGCCTTCACCAGATGTTTGAAACCACCTGTACCTAGCCAATGATTGCTGTGAAAATTCCGATAGCTCGAATCGAGGACGGATCCGCGAAGGAAAAGAAATAATTAACTTGTACAAGAATCGCTTCCTGTGAAGGTCCTAGTTCAACTTCAAACCATCGTTTTCGTCTTTCGCGAAGGAACAGCTTTTGTTTTTCCTGTTTGTCCAATTTAACTGTACCTTCTCGCGTGTGCCGCTCAGTCTTTTGACTTCTTCTATTTGGATATCCTTTTGCTGAGAAAACCCTAACGCCACGAAGCAGTGCTGTAACTCAATAAATTGCTAGTGCACCAAAAGTTTCCGAGTGTTCTGCGTTAGCGCATGGTATTTGACTCTTCTCTTCTGCCTGACAAAAATAACTAAATTCAGCATTTGAAGCTATGCTTGCCTCGATTGCCTATATAAGTATTGTATACAATGTATATTATATATGGTGCACAGTGTCGCAGTGCCGTAGGATCACACAAAGCAGCTTTTCCATCGCAACTCTCTCGAGTACCTAGAACTTGTGCTTTTGCCACTCTAAAGCTGCATTCAACCTTTAAGCTCCTGCCTACTGAAGTAGCCTAAAAGAGTGGAGCCTTGATAAGCATAGGAAGAGGCGTTTAATTTGGACTGGCATCCACCAGCAGAAATGGTCGGCTGAGTCTATTCAGGGCTTTGATTAAGTGCAGCAAGGAGATTACAAACAAATGGCATATTTGCAAGAGCTGCAAATTGGCTTGAACATCCAAAAATTTCTTCACAAGAAAAGGGCAGCCAGTGCGGCGGCACCAACGACGATGGCAGTGGGAACTGCTGCACTTCCGGAGTTGATGGCGGTGTTAATGCGTTTCCACTCATCTTCACTGAGACACAAAAGCAAAAAAAAAAGATTTACTTTGCTAAAAGAATAGTTATAGAGGATTGAAGGGTACTATACAAGCTTACAGAAGGGCATTCCAAGCAAGTTTATAAAGGCAGCTTACGTGAAGGGTTGTTTATCCTTTTCCAAGGCATTCGGGGCTGTGACACAAAGTAGTGCTTTGAACTCCACTGCATTTTTTGCCTGGTTTGCGCATTTGAAGTATGCGCAGTCCACCGTGGGATCTTCTTTAGGGTTAAACAGGGAAATTAAAGAGACATTGTTGGCATCATTGTATGGAGCTGTTGTGTAGTTCGCAAAAACTGGGGGTAAATCGCCGAATTTGGAATAAGCCTTTTGCCAGTAATCAACTGCGGCCTTACAGTCAGCTTCTTCTCCTGTTTGCACTGCGTAGGCGAAGGTGCCATCTGGTTTAGTCGCCTGTGAAATGGGCGTGCTCTGTTCATTTTGGACAAGCCACATGAAACCAAGGATACCTCAACAAAGTAAAGACAAGGTCTTTCTTCCATTGTGAAAGCCGCCCTCATTTAAGACAGAATAGGGTGAGGCTATTCAATTGCAAGACTCACTGCTTTCATGGCCGTGCAAACATTCTGTATGTACTCATCGTTTGGAGCAGAGGCTGTTTCCGGAGTAGATGGCGGGGTAGTTGTGGTTGTAGTCGTAATGGGCAGTTGCTTATCTGGTTCCTCTTGAACGCTAAGTTCAACGAAGGCTCCACGGCCGCGGGCAGTGTTCATTGCAGCCGAGCAGTTTACCCTTTCTGCATCCGTGCACGCAAATCAACCATCAATTAATTAACTCTTTTACTCCATTCCAACCCTGAACATGACTAAATTCTGTTGATCGGAGACCTACCGGCGGTGCTCTTAACGGGTTCTGCTGTAGCCCGACTGGCCAGTAAAAGGACGGCGGATGCCGCCAACGACAGGAACTTGAGCCCAGCCATTCTTGAGACCTAGGGAGAATGAACAGTACTGTATGGGCCAAGAAAAGTGAAAAAAATCAATTGTGTTTGACAGGTTACGCCAAAGCCCACTTGCCAGCGATCGTCCGTTGACGCGATCGCCGTAGGAAGATAGTGAGTTGGCTGCAGTGGCGGCCGTCTCGAGGCAGAGCGCCGGATGGCACTTATCCGTATAATGTTGGCGAAACGCTCCACATTTGGTAATTGGCTCTACGATTTATGCATACCAAGTGCATTTTCCCTCATGGGAATATAGTAATGTGGGGATTATTGTAGAAAGACACTACAGCGTGTTCCCACCAATGCGACCATTGCAGGAGATATTGAGGACCGGTGCTACTATTGTGGCTGTAGAAATTGCATGCTTACAATAGACACAATTATGGAATTTGCACTGTTTACAGAAGATTTTTCGTCACACAATTGTGAATTTTAGCTCTATCCATCTATGTGCCAGAGTTTCTGATTCAGAGAGAATCGCAGTATGAGCATTCACAATCCTTCCTCAATGTGCTCACTGGTAAAAGCGTCTATCAACTATCTCAACTTCATAAACACAAAGCTGCCCTTTCTGTTTCTCAGAGAATGGGCAAATATGTATTTTCATTTGAACTTCGCAACTCCTCTGAAACTGAAACGTCATAGTACACACCACGCAAGAGCTGCCCTGTAGATCTTTTACAAATGGAACGAGAGGCACAATGCATTGAAGTCAACCCCCATCCTAAATGGCGTTAGGCAGGAACAGTGAAGCAGTCGTTTGACCCTTCAATGAGGGCACTCATTAGGTTGAATGAATCAAATAGAAATGAAAGTATGTAATTATTCGAACTGGCACAGAACGGCAAACATTACAAAATATCCGTTCGTTTCCAATGCCCTGAACAACACCAACGTCCCTTGGTCTTCTAGACCCGAATTAGAGAAACTTCCGAGTGTTTCATTTGCTGAAGCTTCTGAACAACCCACTATCCCCGAAACACCAGCAGAAAAAGAAAATTTTAAAGAGAGGAAGTCTAAGAGGGGTGAGTATAACAAGAGGCGTTTAATTTGGAGAAAGACGGGTGAATCCCCCCACAAAAGTCGACAGTTGGGTCTATTGGGGATTTTGATCAAGTGCAGCCACGAAATTAGAAAAGGCCTATTTGCAAGAGCTGCAAGTTGTCTTGAACATCCAAAAATTTCTTCACAAGAAAAGGGCAGCCAGTGCAGCGGCACCAACGACGATGGCAGTGGGAACTGCTGCACTGCCGGAATTGATGGCCGTGTTAATGCGTTTCCACTCATCTTCACTGAGACACACAAACAGGGAAAAGAGATTTACTGCTAAAATAATAGTTGTCGAGAATTTAAGGGTCTTCTACAAGCTTACAGAGGGGCAAGTGCACCGCAAATTTATAATATAAAGACAGCTTACGTGAAGGGTTGTTCATTCTTTTTCAAGGCATTCGGAGTTGTGACACAAAGCAGTGCTTTGAACTCCACTGAGGCTTCGCTTGCGTCTGCGCATTTGAAGTATGCGCAATCCACCGTGGGATCGTCTTTAGGGTTGAACAGGGACATTAAAGAGACATTGTTGGCATCATTGTATGGAGCTGTTGTGTAGTTCGAAAAGGCGGGAGGTAAATCTCCGATTGTGGAATAGGCTTTTTTCCAGTAATCTACGGCGGCCTCGCAGTCAGGTTTTTCTTCTGTTTGCACTGCGTAGGCGAAGATACCGTCTGGCTTTGTCGTTGTTGAAATGGGTGTTTTCTGTTCATTTGGACACACCACATAAAACCAATGATGTCTCATCAAACAAAAGGCAAGGTCTTTCCTCCAGTCAGACCCGAGCGCATTTAAGATACAATCGAATGACAAGTTTCAATTCCAAAACTCACGTTTTTCATCGCGGCGCAGACCTTCTTTATGTACGCATCGTTGGACGTGGAAGTAGTCGGGGGGGTTGTACTTGTAGTAGTAATAGGCAGTTGGTATGCGGGATCCTCTGCAGGATTGAGTGCAACGAATGCTCCACCGTTGCGGGCAGCGTTCATTGCAGACGTGCAGTTCACTCTCTCTGAATCAATTGACACAAATCAACAATCAATCCATTAAATTTCTCTACTTCATTTCAACCCCACAATGTGACTAAAAACTGTTGGTCAGAGACCTACCGGCGGTGCTTTTAACGGCTCCTGCTGTGGCCCCCCTGGCCAGTAAAAAGACGGCGGTTGCCGCCAACGATAGGAACTTGAGCCCAACCATTCTCGAGACCTAGGGAGAATGAACGGTACTTGATGGGCATAGAAAAATGTAAAAAATCAATTTTGTTTGACCGGTTTGGCAAAAGCCGACTTCCAGCGATCCTCCGTTGACGAGATCCCCTGTTCACGGGAGTTGGGTGCACTGGCGGCGGTCTCGAGCCAGACCGCCACAGGCCACGTTTTTGTGAACGTAGGCGAAACTCTCCACAACTGGCAATTGATTAGAAGGTTTAAGCATAAAAAATACATTTTCCCTCATAGGAATATATTAATGCTAGAATTATTGTAGAAAGACACTGCATCGCGTTCCCACCAATGCGACCATATCAAGAGACATTGAGGCCCGGTGCGAGTATTGTGCTTGTATAAATGGCATCCTTATAATAGAAATAATAATTTAATTTGTTGTGTTTGCAAAAGCATTTTCGCCACACATTTGTGAATTTCAGCTCCATCCATCCATGTACCAGAGTTTCTGATTCACAGAAAAACGTAGTATGCGCATTCTCAAACCTGCGTTTGCTCTCAGTGTGCTCACTCGGAGGAGCGTCTATAAACCATCTCAGTTTCACAAACAGAGAGCTGACCTTTCTGTTTATCCAAGACTGGGAGAACCGGAAATTTTCATTTGAACCTTGCAACTCCTCAGAAACTGAATTGAAATAGTATACACCACCGACGAGCTACCCGGTAGATCTATTACAGGTGGAATGGGAGGCAGAATGCGCTGAAGTGAACAGCCATCGTAAATGGAGTTAGGCAGGGGCGGCGAAGCACTCGTTTGAATGTTCAGTAAGAACGTTTCGTAGGTTGAATGAACCAAATAGAAAAGATATATAGAATTACTCGAACTGGCACAGAACGGCAAGCATTACACTACATCTGTCTGTGTCCAATGCAATGAACAACTCCGAAGCCCCTTGGTCTTCTATATTCACATTAGAAGAACTTCCGAGTGTTCCATTTGCTGAAGCGTCTGAACAAATTACTATCCCCGAAACAGCAGCAAGCAAAAATATTGTAAAATGAGGAAGTCTAAAAAGGACGGCGCCTTGACGAGTATAAGAAGGGGCGTTTAATTTGGAGAAAGACGAGGGAGTCCCCCCACAGAAGTGGTCAGTTAAGTTTATTCGGGAGTTTGATCAAGTGCAGCCAGGAACTTTGAAATGGCCTATTGTCAAGAGCTGCAAATTGTCTTGAACACCCAAAAATTTTGTTTACAAGAAAAGAGCAGCCAGTGCGGCGGCACCAACAACGATGGCAGTGGGAACTGCTGCACTGCCGGAATTGATAGCCGTGTTAATGCGTTTCCACTCATCTTCACTGAGACACACAAACAAAAAGAGATTTACCTTACAAAAATAATTGGGAGAATTGAACTATCTGCTACAAACTTACAGTAGGCAGTGCTACCGCCAGCAAGTAATAAATAAGCGCCTTACGTGAAAGGCTGTGCCTTCGCTGTCAAAGCCTTCGGGGCTGTGACACAAAGCAGTGCTTTCAACTCCACTGCGGTGTTGCCTGTGTTTGCGCATTTGAAGTACGCGCAGTCCACCGTGGGATCTTCTTTAGGGTTGAATAGGGATATTAAGGAGACATTGTTGGCATCATTGTATGGAGCTGTCTTGTAGTTCGTAAAAGCGGGAGGTAAATCGCCGAATTCGGAATAGGCCTTTTTCCAGTAATCAACTGCGGCCTTACAGTCAACTTGTTCTCCTTGCTGCACTGCGTAGGCGAAGGTGCCGTCTGGTTTAGTCGCATCCGAAATGGGTGTGCCCTGTTCATATTCGGCACACCACATAAAGCCAAGGATATCTTGTTCCACAAAAGGCAAACACTTTCTTCCAGTGTGAGATTCGACCGCGTGACAGAAAGAATAGGTCGAGAAATTTCAACTACAGAACTTACCGATTTCATGGCGCTGCAGACTGTATCTATGTACGTTTGGTTGGGTTTACCAGGTGCGGTCTTAGTATTTTGCGGCGCGAGTGTGGTTGTAGTAGTAATAGGCAGTTGCTTTGTGGGGTCTTCTTGAACTTCGAGTGCAACGAAGTTTCCACCAATACGGGCTACGTTCATCGCTTCCGAACAGTCTACCCTCTCTGCACCCGCTCACACAAATCAACCGTTAACACATTAAATTTATCTACTTTATTTCAAACCTACAATATTACTAAAGTGCGTTGGTCGGAGACCTACCGGCGGTGTTTGTAACGGTTCCTGAGGTAGCCCCCTTGCCAGTAAAAAGACAGCGATTGCCGTCAACGCCAGGAACTTGAGCCCAGCCATTCTCGAGATATAAAGAGAATCAACAGTCCTTTATGGGCCAATAAAAGTGTAAAAAATCAATTGTGTATGACAGATTGGGCCACAGCCGACTTCCCGGCGATCCTCCTGTGACGAGAGCGCCCGCGCACGGGAGTTAGTCGACTGCAGTGGCAGCGGTCTCGAGGCCGACCGGCGAATGGCACTTTTCTGTGTACGTTGGCGAAACACTCCACATCTGGCAACTTGTTAGAAGGTTTAGGCGTACAAAATGTATATTCCCCCATAGGAATATATTAATGTGGGAATTATTGTAGAAAGACATTGCAGCGCGTTCCCATCAATGTTCCCATTTCAGGAAATATTGAGGGCAGGTGCGAGTATTGTGGTTGTAGAAATGGCATCCTTACAATAAACGCAATTATGGAATTTGCTGTGTTTACGAATCATTTTCGCCACATAACTGTGAATTTTGAGTCCATCTATCTATGTGCCAGAGTTTCTGAATCACGGAAAAACGTAGTATGGGCATTCTCACACCGTCGTTTCCTCCTAGTGTGGTAACTCCAAAAAGTCTCTAACAACTATCTCAGTTTCACAAACAAAAGACTGCCCCCCCTTGTTTCTCCAAAGCCGGACAAGTGTCCATTTGAATTTCGCGAGTCCTCAGAAACTGAATTGATATAGTACACACCAAGGAAGAGCTACCCTGTAGACCTTCTATAGATTGAATGAGAGGCAGAGTGTGCTGAACCAAACTGCCATCCTAAACGACGTTAAGCAGGAGCGGAGAAGCAGTCGTTTGAATGTTCAGTAAGGACACTGCTTAGGTTGAATGAATCAAATAGAAAAACTGTACAGAATTACTTGAACTGGCACAGAATGCCAAGCATCACACTATATCCGTTTGTGTCCCATTGGACACAAACTAATATAGTGTGATGCTTGGCATTCTGACCACCCGTAAATCCCCCTTGTCTTCTATATCTAAATTAGAAAAACTTCCGAGTGTTCCTTTTGCTGAGGCTGCCGAACAAACTACTATCCCCGAAACAGCAGCAGAAAACACAGCGGAAGTCTAAAAAGATAGAGCCTTGACGAGTAGAAGAGGCGCTTAATTTGGGAATCCCCCCACAGCAATCGTCGTTTGAGCCTATTGGGGAATTTGATCAAGTTCAACCAGGAAATTAGAAAAGGCATATTTGCAAGAGATGCAAGCTGCATTGAACAGTCAAGAATTTCTTTACAAGAAAAGGGCAGCCAGTGCGGCGGCACCAACGACGATGACGGTAGGAACTGCTGCACTGCCGGAGTTGATGGCGGTGTTAATGCGTTTCCACTCATCTTCACTGAGACACACAAACAAGAAGAAGAGACTTACCTTGCTAAAATAATAGAGAATTGAAGGGTTTTCTACAAATTACAGTAGGCAGTGTCACCGCCAGCAAATAATAAATGGGTAGCTTACGTGTAGGGCTGTGCCTTCGCTTTCAAGGCATTCGGAGTTGTGACACAAAGCAGTGCTTTCAGCTCAATTGCGTTTCCTTCTTGGTTTAGGCATTTGAAGTATGCGCAATCCACCGTGGGTTCTTCTTTAGGGTTGAACAAGGAGATTAAAGAAACATTGTTTGCATCCTTGTATGGAGCTGTTGCGTAGTCGGTAAACGCAGGAGGTAAGCTGTCAAAGTTGGAATAAGCTTTTTTCCACTCATCCACTGCGGCCTTACAGTCCGCTTCTTCTCCTGTTTGCACTGCGTAGGCGAAGGTACCGTCTGGTGTAGTAGCTGCTGAAATGGGTGTGCTCTGTTCATGTTGGGCATACCACATAAAGCAAAGGATTTCTTTTCACAGAAAGGGCAGGGTATGTCCTCTAGAGGGACCCGAGCACATTTAAGAAACAACTGAACGAGGAATTGCAATTAGAGGACTCACATTTTTCATTGCTGTGCAGACTTTCGTTATGTATGTGTCGTTTGGTCCACTGGCTACGGAAGTCGGCTTCTGTGTGGTTGTAGTAGTGATGGGCAGCTGCTGTTCTGAGTTCTCTGGAACTTGTAGGTTAACAAAGCCTCCACGTTTGCGGGCATCATTCATAGCCGCAGAGCAGTCCACCGACTCTGCATCAGCTCACACAAATCAACATTCAATCCATTAACTTTCTCTACTTCATTTCACCCATACAACATGGCCAAAATGCGTTGGTCGGAGACCTACTGGCGGAGTTAGTGAGCTGTGCTTGTGCATAGTTGACCAGTAAGGAGACGGCGGCGACCGCCAATGAAAGGAACTTTAGCCCAGCCATTCTGTTGTGGATCTTAGGAGAATGAACGGTACTTTATAGGCCTACGAAAAAAAAAATTTGTGTTTCACAATTTGGGCCAAAGCCACTTCCCAGCGATCCTCCGTTGGCGAGAGCGCTGGCTCACTGCAGTGAATTGGCTGCAAAGCGAGCGGTCTCGAGGCACACACACGGGAGGGCACCTTTCTCTGTACATTGGCGAAACGCTCCAAACTGGCAATTGTCTCGAAGATTCAGGCATTAAAAATATATTTTTCATCACGGGAATCTATTAATGCGGGAATTGTCGTAGAAAGACACAGCAGAGCGTTCCCTCCAATGAGACGGTTTCAGGCGACGTTTAGGAGCTGTGCGAGTATTGCTGTTGTAGAAATGGTGGCCTTACAATAAAAACGCTTGGTGAATTTTCTGTTTACAGAAGCATTTTCTCCACACAATTGTAGCTTTTAGCTCAATCCATCCATGGGCCAGAGTTTCTGATTCACAAGGAAACCTAATATGCGCTTCCTCGCTCCTTCGTTTCCTCTTAGTGTGCTTAGTCGAAACAGCGTCTATCAGCGATCTCATATTCACAAAGCAGAAAGCTACCCATTCCTTTTTTTAAGGCTGGGAGAATATGGTATTTCCATTTGAACTCCGTCAGTCCTCAGCGACTAGATTGACAGTGTACACGCTAAACACGCGGTAGCCTGTAGACCTTTTACAGGTGGAATGAGAGACAGGGAGTGCTGAAGTGAACCATCATGCTAAACGGCTTTAGGCAGGGGCGGTGAAGCAGTCGTTCGAAAGTCCAGTGAGAACATGCTTGATTATCAGCGATTAAGATAGACAGGACGTATAGAATTACTTGAATTGGCACAGAACGCCAGGCTAAATGCACACATCAAACTAAATCCTTTTGCAGCCAATGCCCTGAACAAAACCAAAGGTGCCCTCTCTTCTAGGCCCAAATTTGGAAAATTGCTCAGGCATCCAGTTGCTGAAGCTGGTGAGCAAGCCACTATCCGCTAGACAGCAACAGGAAAAGAGTTGTAAAACTAGCCAGAAACTTAATTCTAGTGTTAGAACCAATACATAGTTGCCCCAAATGCAAGCTCCCCAAAGCTCAGGATAAGACTAGTGGCGACTGTGGTTCAATATATTCCACGAGGTTCCAAAATGAATTTGGGTGCGTGCGAAGACGTGGGATCAAAGGAGGAATCGAGATACCCAGTGGCCATTAGCCACCACAAATGGAAAGAAAAAGCCAAAATGTTCCTATAGCACGGCCCATATAGCATCTAACCCCTTATCAGGATAGAACAACTTGCTCATTTCAACGACAGAAGCTCCGGTGTCAGCTCAGCTCAATAATAGCGGTGATCTGCCGTGGTTCTCCATTGCAGGCGGACCTCCTGGTCCCTCTTAGGTGTGGTAGGAAACTCGCATGTTATATGTGTGCATTCGTCTTCTAGTTCTCAACTGTATGAACAGGATCAAAGTGCACTGTGGCAGAGCGTGCTTCAAGTATGAATGCCTACGCGTCCTCAGCTCTGAGGAGCAGAAGCTGATTTGCAGATTGGGTCCGGCCAAGTCTCTGGCGGCGTTCCTCACGGAGACAGCCATAAAACAGTGCTGAAACGCCTTTGCAAAATCCAAACGAGTTTTGATGTTGACCGCCCGTACGTCTTCGCTTCGCAGCAAATGAGCTTGGATGCCCCAGCTCTACGGATTAAGAGGCAACAACCCCTCTATACAATTTGGAGCATCCCTACAAATATGGTTTCCATCCAGACAGAACCCTTTCTGGCTACGTGTCGTCTGTGCCCACTGCGCACAGCTGGGTTCCATCCAAGCAGAGGATCAGTATTGCTGTGTTCCCTTGCCCTCGGTGCTACAGCGCTGGTAGCTGCCAGCTCGTGGAGATGTCCAGTTAGATGTCTGCCCACTTACAGGTGTCCATTCAATCCTTGTGTCAAAGCTAACCTACGTTGGTCAGGCCAAAGCTAAGTTCAGGTGACCAACTGCTCCGGTCGCTCCATGCTGCCTTCATAAGATGCATATAGCTGTGAGTGTCATACTCTACCAAGTCGCTAGAACACAAGTAATCAGCTAGTGGATTGTTCGTGATCAGAACTGGTCCTAGTGCACTTCACCCAGTAATCGGAGGGTGCTGCGTAGCTGCATGAACCGACGGTATTAGCCAATCATACACCTAAAATTGGCGAGCTTATGGGCACTGACAGATGCTTGTGAGGTTTTCAACCACAAAATTGAGGCACCTTGGGAAGGTTATCTGTCGCTTGAAAAATGAGCACAAGGATGCATGAATAGATTTACCGGCATAGTCGCCCGCATACACAGAAATCAGTTGAACGTAAACGAAGAAGAAGCCAACCACTGTGTACAACTATCCCACAATCATTCATGCACCTTACGTGCAACTGCACTGAACCGAAAATGTGCCCGTTTCTAGCCTTATTAAAAATGTCCCAGCCATACTACTGCGCTATACAGACAAACAACAAAATGGTAATGACCTATTCAAGTCTGAAACAGACACAAGAAGCAATCCCATATCCCCATGCAACAAATTAATGCAACAACAAAAACAGCCGCCAAGTTTCACAGATAACAGTCACCAAAGCAGAAGCTGCCGGTGCTGTTGGGGTTTGGGGGTCCAGCTAGAAGAGATAAGCACATGCGATACCGTCTTCTCTCCTACAGCGGCTCAGTGCGTCTGCCATCTAAAAGACCGTTCAGCTTATCGTGGGACAACACTGCAAAAACGCGGAGGGAAGCGCCAACATCACTTAGGTGCTTCTGGCTTTTCCGCAGTCTTTGCACTCTCTACCTCTCCAGTTCCAAACAGCCCTTTGCCGATTTGCGCCTCGGAAAGAAAAGGAATCTCCTCTCCTGAGAAGTGGCTCAACGCACCAATCTACACAGATAGATAGCTACCTGCTAAAGAAGCTTAAATAAGTTCTCGGTTAACTCCTTGAGGCCCATAGTAAAAGTTTCCACCGCGGCTCATCCCAATTAGTCGCTGTCTTGGTACCTCCGTAAGTGAATGCAAAAGAGCTCACAGAACAGCTTGGGGAGGATTAGGGGTGTTCTGAGTTTCGCTGCACTCCGGATTTATGGCTCACCTTCAACAATCAGGGCGTTTTTCTTCAGGTCGATGATCATCTGATATCGCCTGAGCATGTCTAGACCCAAAAGCATCTGCATCTTGGTGTCCTCCAAAACAATAAAACTGCACGGGCAGAACTTCGTGCCCAGCTTAAGGGGCGCCAGATGCACTCGGCCAATTATGGGAGCTTTGCCAACCCCCATTGCCAACCCAGCAAAGCGCTTGTCGATGAGGGATGCTAGGGAACACTTCTCTGCAAATTCCAAAGACAAAATCGACTGCTGCGCGCCGCTGTCGACAAAGGCCTTGCACGGGACTCCATTGATCGCCACATCTATGTACAACATGCACACAGATCCAAACCCTTCAGGAAGATGCTCCCGTGCCATCGAATAATTCTCATTGATTCTTTCTTGCTGCAGCTCCTCCAGCAAGAACTGTTGAGCCTCCTGTGACAGCGGGTCCCGTTGGACAGCTTGCATGCGTCTCAATCGTTCGCTTTCTGCCTGAAAGCGAAGGCATATGTGTAGAAACTTGTTGCACTTGCCGTTGCAGGTTCTTGATGCAGCTGCATAAGCTACCGCTGCATATTAGTAGTGCGAAAGTAGCGGCAAAAGTACAGCATGCAATAAGATCCGGGAAACATCATACACTCTTGCACCTCACCTTTTTTTGAGCCTCATATTCTTTTTCTATAAGTTCTACCAACTGTTTCATCGCTGTGCCACTCTCTGCTTGCTGAGCCCCATCTGTTCCTTCTCGCACAAGAGCTGCGTCTCGCTCGTCTGCAGCAGCTTTGATGGCATCCCCTAGGACGGGATTGTGCGCTCGGATGAGGCTCAGGGAGGTGGGATCCGCCCTTGCTGCAGCCACTGCAGCTTCTGCGCGACGCCGTATCAACACTTTTACGTGTGCTTCTGAACCAGGTGTAGAGGGTGGAGTATTAGCAACCCCTGGAATCGCCGGTGGGGAGGTGCGAGTGCTAGCAGCCGGTGCAGCAGGCGATGCGCGTCGGGAGGGGACAATGGTCTCCCCTGCAGGGAACTCAGCGACGCGACCGCCATCCACGACAATGCCTGCATACAGAGTAAGGCAAAGCCGCAAAGAACCATATCCCAAAGGCCAACGAATTCGCCGTGTACTCGAGATTTGGAGCGCAGCATTACGATGCGTTTCAAGTACGATGCGGCGTACTTGAAAAGTCAAAGGGCAAGGTAGTAGGTGGTTGCTGCCGCTGTGGTGTTTGAGCTCTGGGAGTCAGCAGCTGGTGTGCTTGCTGTGTACGCGCCTCCATGGAACCAGGAATGCCAGGTGAAGTAGTTGTTCCTGCAGGTGGAGGGGGCTCGTTGAAGACGAGCAGCATCGCCCCTTCCCCCACCCTCGCCTCCGCTAGAGTCCTCGCGGTGTTCCTGAGCAGGCATGACAGTATCCAAAATCCACACAGTATCCCTAACGGAAAATATGGGCGAACGAAGGCATTTCAATGGAGCAGGGTCGTACCGAAGCGGCTGCCCATCAAGTAGAATCCGCTGTCTCTCTGGGGGTATGTTGAACTCCACTGAGATGATGTCCTTAAGCGCCGAGATCTCTGCCTCCCCGGTGAGATCCAGAGTGAAGATCTGGCCATCTGACACATCAGAACCCCAAAAAACACATCACTAGAATCGCATCGAGCGTGGAGGAAGGACGAACAGCGGGAAATGAAATGATAAAGCTTGCACTGCTTGTTAACACATTTCATCTGGCTTATTCGCAGAAATATGCTTGGAGATATCGACTGAGACATGTGGCAAAGAAATGAAGGCACCATCTCTACTGCCTTCCCCTTACCTATAATCAGCATAAAACTTACCAGGGTCAGTGACAGTTATCTGCATCTTCGATGGAGGACATGACTAAAGCATGTCCAAGCACAAAAATGAATAAATGGGCAAGTTGTATTTCTAAGAGGGAATAACTATTGCTGGAACTGCTTGTGGATCAGCGCAGATGGATGGAGTGCATGCCCAAACATCCGCTTCAACCAGTTGGTAGTGTCCTTGTAAACTATATGCCCTAGCTATATTTCTATGAAATTCACACAAATTTTCAATGCATGGTTTTCAAGAAAAACAAGCTCCTTGCTTATCCGACGTCTGGAAGGGTGCCTGTGAACGGGTAGGACCTGCGTGTGGACGTATATGCAGCATGTGTAGGCCTATGCATCCGCTAGTGAGGGTGCAGATTGCGTCCGAAAAAGCTGTACAATTATGTTCAGGAGTGCATCGGAAAGCAGTTTGAGAATGCTCGTTCGTCTGTTGTTCATACGGGAGTGTGTCCGGTCTCGGTGGCCTAGAGAGGAATGCTTCGGTAGCGGCTGCGCTCCTCCAGGGAACTTTCGTCGACTCAGAAAAGTTTGACAAGCTTTGCATTCGATTAGTCTGTGATTCCAGCCAGAAGGGAGTTTGTGGCACAGTCTACTGACTGCAGGAGCATGCACTGTGCGCATATTAGCTGCTGCATTGAAAGTTGTTGACAACCACGCTATTGCATGTTTCGAAGGGGGCCTTCAGCTTGCTTCCACGTGGATTCGCATGTTTACTTGCTTGCGGTAGCAGTTGCAGCTGGAGAACCTGGAACTGTGGAAGCCGTTCCCCCTCCAGCCAGTCTGAACCCCTTCTGTCGCTGCGTTGAGGATGCCTGCTGGCAGGATGCAGGTTAAGCTGATGCTTGCTGAAGCAATACCATTAGTTTCCCTGATTCTATTGCTTCTCACCTCGTTCCTTGTCTGCGGAAGGGAACTTGCTTTGCAATATCCCTGTAGCGCCTGGACGTGCGCAAATCTAATACAGCCAACGTGAACCATTAGTATCTTCTTAGCATATCTCCCATGAGCGCCCCACTTTATCTGCGCACATCCCACTTTTCACAAGAATGTAAGTGCAACGGTGGCTGACGAGCAATACTGCAGCGCCGAACGTTGCAGGCCATGGATACAGAATAACCACAACCAGAGGAATGCGTAGGGAAAGGGCCATGAAACTGCGTAACACAGAAAAGTGTCAAGAAAGCTGATACCCGATATGGAAACTTCTGTCACAAATTCCCCATGCAGATGAATATCTTCATGGGGAATTTGTGGCAGAAACTTACACCAAAAATCAAAGCCCCCATGCTAATGATTATTCCCGGGAGATTACAGATCAGTAACCACAACTACATAGAAGCTAGCACAGCCTCTGGCTCGCAGCAAAGGCACAATAATACCCTTTAGAATATCCGTCCAGACCCGTTTAGGAATCGGATGGTTCTGCAGCAGTTCAGGTTTGAGAGTGTTCCTGGGTTTTTTTGCCGCCATTCCAGACGAGGGAGGACATTTATCGGCAGACAGGCACATCATTACTCAACAGATGGTCCTGGCCGCCTGCTCTACAGTTCTGCCGACCCCATTTTGTCGCCCTACACAATGATCGTGCTTCTTGAGAAAAGCTGGAGACTATATTTTGAGGATTCCACGTTTCGTCTGGTGCCAGTAGAGATCGCTGTCCATGCTGTACTGGCAAGCATGTCGTCTGTTGTTTTAAGCGTGTTATAAAACCTGGGGGGTTGCTAGCCAAACCCATGAGTTGAGGATCGTATCTCTACAGTGGGATCAACGAGTCATCTCAATGCCAACCTACAGAGGTACACTCAAGATTGTAAGGGACTGGGTGAGAGCTTGGCATTTATATTAACCAGTGCTTGCCAGTAGCACAACCTCCACTTTCCGTCCGAGTGGACATAGTGATGGTGGAGGCGTATCTGTAGAAATGAGGTCAAATCACACTCTAGCGGAGAGAGTAGCAGCTTTTGTATTCGGCTGTTGGACGTAAACGTCCTCTGCCGTCATGGGGTAAACTTAACCAAGGCTTACAGTCCTCAGAGGACGAAAGGACTCATTGAGTCTGGCGCCACCCGTGGTGGCGTTGTTGCCTCTGGCGTATTAGTGGGACTGTTCCTTGGCGTGGAGTGGGGTGTTCCGCTAATTTGCGAATTTGGCCTTATCCCCAGAAAACTGATAGTGTCCTCTTTGGGATTTATATATATCGTGGGATATAGATGCCAAACGTCTTTTCTGGTTGCATGCAGTAGGCCTGGGCCTACCATTGTCCCATGTCATTCAAAGGAAGGCCGCCAAACCTTTGGCTTTTCAGCATTGTAAGTCTTGTAAAAGCTGGCTGCTGGCTTCCAGCAGTTGAAGAGGCTTCTATGAACAAAATGACCCCCATAACCACCCCACCCCCACCCCACCCCCCCTCACCACTCAGCATTGGTTGTCTCTCAGCAGTACAGCCTGAGACTGGCCTAGGTATAGCTGCTTGATATATCGGAAACTGCCTCTAGAAGCTTATGTGATCTTGCGAGCAAGGGGGTTGGGCAGTTTCGTCGGTTCAGCTTTCTGCTTTGTGCCGCTTTTGCTGCCTCCGTCATACTTTGTCGAGGAGCCTCCCTGCAACTGAAAATTTACACCATTTTACACAAGAAAATAAGGTAAGGGAGTGTTCAGCTGACTGTGTTGCGCTGGAAGGTTATCTAACCCACAACATAACGGTGATGGGTGAGTTAACCTCAGGGGATATCTTTGTTTAAGATGAACGGGAAAACAGTCGGTAATATTGGATAAGCCTCTTACGGCGGTCGGGGGTCTTCTCCACGACGTAAAATGTGGTCAGGCGCCGGTATCGCTGTCACCGAGGCAGTCTGATTCGTCCTCACTCGCGTTGCGGAGAAGATTTCCACCCAGCAGTGATTGCCTGAATGCTTGAATGCCATTTCCAAATTTCTGTGATAAAGCACTGTTCCGTTTACTCACCACTGAATTCCTCGTTGGTACGGTTCTATTCCCATACGTTGCCGATCCAGAATAGCTGTTAACACCATGCATTGTAGATGAAGAAATAGTTGATGGAGGTGCAGCAGTGTAATCAACGCAGCCAGCAGTTTTACCACCCAACAGGCCTCCTTGAATGAATTCCACCAAGTATGTGGTTACTAAACAGGCGAGTAGAAAAACTAGGAAATACATTGCCACTGTTTTCAGTAGCAGCATTACATCACGAGCACTGTGCATATCTAAGAGCGGGGAGCTGGAAGGCGTCAACAATGGCAACGTTTCCGTAGTTGGCGCAGCAGTAGTCGTTGTGGGCCCATAAACACTGGCGCAGTTTGCATCGCAGTATCCTAAAATAAAACGCTCTTCAGGGCACCGCTGGCCTTCCCCTGTTGCCTGGCGGGTAATTTGATATGTTCGTAGCGTACGACAGGAAACACACTGCGACTTCGATGATAACGTTGATGCACAGTTTGTGCTGCTGCCTGGTGTTGAGCTCTCAGAGTCCTTCTGCTGGCGCAGAGAACCCCTTAGTATATTCTTTGCCGAACCAGAAATAGAACAGAGTCCACCACCTGAAAGAGGAAGACCGGTGCGGAGTTGCTAAAGGACTCAGCACACATTGGCTAACGGAAGTGCACTATCGTCAAATCTTGAGGGTACATCAATATCTCCATTATCTATAAGTACTGCATTTTACTCTTCAACCGTGATAATCGTGTGATATTCTGTGGCGTACATCCGGTAAAAGCTGCATTACCTGTGCACGGTTCTACTTCATGGGTAACGCAGGGTATACCTCCTTCCTTTGGAAGAGCGGTAACTCTAAACCGTCGTGTCCTAGTGCAACTGGTGTCGCAAATTGACCAATCTTCCCAGTCGCCCTCACAATCTAAGCTGTCCAGGGACGAAGGAGTTTCTAGCGGGACTTCGCAGCCCTTATCCATGTCAGAGAAACCACCTGCTGCGCATGGCAATGAAGGCGTTGACTGTAGGCGTATTTCAAGAATATCTACAGCCCACTTTCCTTCTTCTGAAGATGTGAGAGGTGCAGCCTGCAGTAGCAGTGTGCTGACCCTTTTCAAAGAGAGATATCTAGTGACCCAAGGATAGGCTGCAACACCCATTTCAAGAGGCGGAGCGCTAAACGCGCTTGTGATACGATACAGGCAGTTCTCCTCTACATCTTGGATGCTTAGCACTAGCGACACATTCGCACGGTGGACGTATACCTCCACAGCCTCGAGGTCGATGGGGTCCGCTAAACGGAGTTCAATGGAGTCCATTTGTGGTCCCATCGTTACCATGCTTGACAAGTCTTTATCCAAGAGTTCGTTTGCTTCGGCTGCTTTATTGCCTGCAAAAACAAGTGCCCCCTCTCTCCAGTCTGGGCAGTCTCCTCCTTCACAGTGAACTATTCGGAATGCATGAGGCTCCCAAGGGCAGTTACCGCTGGTATTTCTTTCTCTAAAGCCTTGCTCCTGCAGGCAAGAGGAGGGGCAGGTTGAGGTGGTAGCCTCCCACCTGAAGAACCCGCAGCCACCGTGGATGGCTCCAACATGTGAATCGTCAATACAACTATAATTACTGATATCTAACGTGCTATTTATATATTTTAGCAAAACCAGCTTCCACCTATATAAGAGCTTATGCCTACTACTAAATGCAATTATTGAGGTTTTATCGCTGACTGTCCTTGGCAGGCTTCTTCATCCTGATTTATGGATATAATGACTGCCCTTGAAGTGCTGAAAGGCTCCCAGTCCGGTAGCAGAGTCGATGGACCAACAGAAGGTGAGGTATTTTCTTTAACGTCACCCAGCCACAATGCAGTGGATTCCGATAGGCGTAGCAAGGGATGCCCATATATAAGCCCAAACAAAGCACCACCTTGCACACCAGCAACTGTCACCACAGCACCGGGCCCTATTGTGCTGAGTCTTGATAAGTCAACAACACCGGCATTTGCTTCTTCATTCACATAATCCGCTACGGTAACCAGTGCGCTTTGCAGGGAGAGAGAAACAGCGTCTAGGTTCATAAGCCTGTGCTCCTGTAGAGGACCGAACAGGGAAACTGGAGTTTCAAGGGTTTCGTTGACTCCCTCCCACACAGCTGCCTTTATAGTTGCGCTCGTCGTATTTAGTCCCTCCACATCTGATACCTTCCAGGATTCTTGGCGCCAAATTAACACCCACCTCCCGCCCTCTGTAGGGAGCAGCCTGCCTCCGACATCCTTGTAGTATGAAAGTGATTCATCCAGTGGGACGGTTCCCTTGGTTTCCGATTGGTAACGGCTGTTGCTGTCTACCACGAGGAAGCCATTGATGGATATTCCCATCTTAGGAAGTTTTGTGCTGATACACATTGATGCCCACTGCCCAGTTACGGGATGCACAGATACAGATGTGTAAAGGCAACTGTCACACTCGTTTCCTTGTATCTGTGAATCCTCCAGCATAGCGGTGCTATTTAGAAGAATCGTTTCACATTTTGGAGAAACGATGACACTTCCGGTTTTCCATTTCCACATTTCCCTTACGAAGGTAACAGCGTATTGCTTCTCTACGAGCCCATCCGCTCCACTGGCTTCACCGCTGGCAATGATTTTGCGTTGTTCCTGTCCATATGGAATGATGACATTATGCGCAATACTTCTAACATATTGCAACTCCCCATATCCATTGAATTCGGCGAAGAAGAGGGTGCCATAGCGCACCCCAATAGCAGACCCTAGACGAACCCCATGGCGATTCCAGATGTCTTGTCTAGTAGTCTCCCAGCTATTGACGTTCCTTGGAGTTACCTTTGACCCAGAGGATCTACCACTCTTTACAGGTTCTTTAGAAGCAGAACCACATCCCCAGCCATTCTTGGCTTCTAAGCTATAGTAGTAACATTCGCCGTTGGTCTCGGTGTTGCTTGTACCTTGACAGAGGCGAGCTCCCTGGGGCGCCACTTTGCCTCCATAAATAGCCGAGAGGCACGAGGCCTGGCTGTTATTGCCAAAGGATATATTGCATCCATCCTCCTTGTTACACCTACAAGTCTCCTGCTGAGTCTTGCAGCTGGCGGTCCAAACAAGAAGCACCACTTTGTCGATTTCCCCGTTCGCTTCCTCTGCCCAGAAGCCCACTCCTCGTACTTCTGGGAGGTCGGTGGAACCTATTAGCTGCATTTCATATCTTTGCCAGTTATTCGACGAGTCGATTTGCTGCAAGTTTACATCGCATCCGAAGAATATCTGCTCGTCAAAGGGAGGTAGCGCTGCGTCATGTTCGTCTGCTGTGCTACAGTTATTTAGCAACAGCAGCAACTTCCCGCTAGGGAGGGAAAATGACGAGAGGCGTTCTAAAGCTGGGAGGCCATCAGGTGTCATTAATTTCTCGAGTTCGCGAACTGAGAAGTCATTCTTGGGCCTTGCGAGGCTAGCCCTGCCAGTATCGATGTTGGATTGCACGATCGACAAGGAAAGGCATGGTACGATATGGGCCAGCAACTGGAAGGACATGTATAGAGTGGAAAGCCCTACAACTACTAAATGCAGCGTAGCCATTATTACACAGCTTTAGTGGGGCGAGAGGTCTAAGCGCTACAGGGGGATATGCACGGGATAGCAAAGTGACGTTCTGCGCTCAGCTGAAACAGACGCTTGAGAATGAACATGCTCTTTCCTAAGTTCATTTAAACTGAGCCAGAAGTTGGCAGTGTTTGATATCACTCTGTCTACCAAGCCTCCTGGTCTTGAAGTTGGCTTGTAGTCCTGCAAAGTGAAAAAACTTATAGGTGGAGGTACGATGCCATGCCGTTTCATATAAGGCATGTGAACGCCCCTGCTATGCACCTTTTACATCTTATATCTTGACAACTATTTGCCAAGAACTGTGAAGGAGAATATAGAAGTCCTCCAGGTGATCTACACGAAGCGCCCCACAATTGTCGCTCCGAGATAGGGGATCACTCGTGCTGGCGACACACAGCCCTTCCTCCATCCAAGCTATGCAATCATCGGCTAGTTTTGTCGTCTGTATTGTCCCCTAGACCAGCGGGGGATGCTCTGGTCGCATTACACATGACACTGGGTTGGAGCAAACGCCGAGTGACAGCCGCATTCGGGCCTTCTCTAAGGAATTTGAGGTCAAATGTGTTCTCGAGATTAAGCAGTATTACTATTCTGTTATTCCCCATTGGGGGGTAAAAACTTCAATCGGCCCCGGACTGTTTGCATCTAGGGCTTTTTAATTTGGGAATTTGGGGAGCATCCGCCCCAAAGTCCCAAATTCAAAAGCCCCAAAGCCCCAAGCCCCGGAGTCCCAATACGTGAAGCCGGAGGACACATAATGTTTACGAATACCAGACTTCTTCCTTTGCCTCATTGGGATTAGTTCCTAACCTTACACCTCAATAGTTGTACCTTGAAGTAAAGATATTGTGCACACAAACCAACGCAGAAGTCAACAAGCCCAAGCCGTACGCTGCTACGCAGCTAAAGTGTATTCCACGCATCTCATTCTGCTACGACAGCGTACTTTCACAGATCAAGCTAAGGGTGTACCAGAATTGTTATGCAATACAACCCGATTCTCCTAACCCCTAAAATAGCCTTAATCAAGCTTATATAACCAATACGCAAATTTCAGTCAATATGTACGAGGATAAGGAAGTCTTAACTAGATGTGAACACCCTGACCCCCCTCTAGCAGTTCATTGTCTCGGCCACCCCTCGCTGGCATGCGAGCTGTCCCACCGGCTCGGCCGGCTGCAGGGAAGTAGAGTCCTGAAGCCCGTAATTCCGTCCTAAGTTGAGCTATTTCCTAGCTAATGCTATCCATTGTGATGCTCTTTCCGATGGCAGGCCTTTAGACGCCTTACGGGGGACCCTTGCCCGTCCACTACAAAAACGGCCTCTTCTATCTACTTAGCAAATTAGACCCTCTAAACAACATACGAATTGGCTGTGTAAAATAAACACAAAAATACTACACTGGCAAACAACATGGGGTTTTCTTGTCATATCCACCACTTTAGTGTGCACTGCTGTTCGCGGTAAGAACACTTTAATACCGAATGCATATGAGATCCATAATCACGCTATAATCCTGCGGATTATTCCAACCTTGCAATCGCGAGCAGAGCAACACCTCAAACCTGAGAATAACACAACTGAGGCAGACACACCACTTCATAGCGCCACGTGATTTAAGAGGAAACGAGGCTAGGTGGTAACCGCACCGTGCAACTAACCTACCTGAAGAGGGACCCGAGTTACTTGTGAAAGTGCTATCCACATCACGAAAAGTCTCTTCCTGATACTTCAGGGATATCTGGCGAATGCTTAGCCATTTCTTCAGGCTAAATCCATTGTTTCATCCCACAGTTCTACCTGCGATTTCCAAGCAAGGGTCGCCCCTCTCGACGGGGCATCCTTGCGAACAACCCGTGATAAAGAAGCCTTGTTTACAGTTGAACTTCTTTTCAGCAGGTAGCTTCACTTCCATATGTAGCGTTTTATCTATACATCTACTGGTCCTCCTTAATTCTGCATCAACATTCCCGCTTGCCAGCTTGCCGGTTAAGCTACGTTGTAGTATGGGTTTAAACAGTCATCAGGGTCCGTAGTTCCAATGCAGCCGGCAAAATTGTACCGCTTCTTAGACCAAATCACAAGTGTCATACTTCCCCTTTTAATATGATGCCAACAGAATCGGCCACTTGTCCGGTTCAAACTGAAGAGTCAAATCAGATTAGGCAAGCAGTTCGCTTTCAGAGGCTGCTAGCCCACCGCGAGGACCGTGTCTACAGTAGGAGGGAAGGCGAAAATTCTTCATAGCCGGATGCACCTGGAAAATTGTTTATTTTTCTCTATGGTTCCCATATATCGAATTCGAATACAGCCCAATATGCAGTCACAAGTAGGCTTGCTAGCTGCGTGCATGTATACTGAGACCAGTGTTGCAACTTCCTTTCCCTTACCGTTTGCCCACTGGAGCTATGCTGCGTTCCAAGCACCAACTTCAAACGGACTTGCCATCATCGGACGCACTATGCTGCAGATTATGTCACAATCCTATTCATTAATGCAACGCGGTGTTTGGATCGTATCGGAGGGGTAGTGTGAGCTGTATTGAAACAATAATACTTAATGTGAGAGCTTCTTTAAAACATTTGGCAATTATACCTAGCCTGAAGGCGATGAGATCAGCTGCTCAAGCCGAGGTCCTATGAGAAAGGAGTGACCTGACATGAGTTCCTGCTCCCCTTGCTGCAAATTGAATGTGCAAGACATCCCCACATACAAATACACCTACGCCTCCTTGGCTGAATTGGCGAACACTGTGCACCGTTCTTCAGGGCTGTTCCTTGAGTACCCTTTGCCTACTAGGGCGATATAGGGGCACATATGCTCACCTCGGGTACATTTGCCAGCATCGCGCAGACTGTGCTAGATCAGAGAAACAAAATACTTAGAAAGTAGTCGCCGTTTACTGGAGTTTATAAAAATACTGATGTTAACTTCTTCTGGGGTGCTTATAGCAGAGTATTATCACCACGTAATATAGCTGATACAACTCTAATTAGTCCAATTTAAGGGCTAGCAAGTATAAATGTACTAAGAATACGAAGTAACTTCCTCTAAGGAACTCGCCTGCTACGACTGCCTGGCTCCATGTACGAAACCCTGAGATATCCACAAGCGTGGCGTTCGCCACAGTTAATGGAAGTAGATTAGTACAACGTTGCTTGATAGTCATAGCTTCTGTTGATACATAACGGAAAAAAAACGACACGCAACTGCAGACGCGTTGCCTGTGTTGCTCCAGTAACTCGTGTCTGCTAGCTGGGTGTGAAGGCCAGAGTCGCTAGTGTCGTTAATGCGCCCACTAAACGTGTTCTACATTCACAAAAATTCTTCGTTGAAAAGCTTGTACGTAAATAAGCGTCTATTCTTAGAGAGAAAGAGAGAGAAGACGCGGAGCTGCAGCCGCTTGGGTGCGTGGGGCTGTGTTGTGGTTCCCTCGTGTTCCGTGTGCTCGAAGCGGGCTGTGTTGTGAAGTTAAGAACGCAGGAACAAATATGAGTGACTAGTTCTGTTGCTTATATATAGGAGATTTGTTTGAACTCGGCAAGTCAGCGGAAATGGCTTTCTTTGTCCCCGCTCGCATGATGTTTGTGCCCCCCTGTGTCTGTCGTCGGGCCCTTTCTCTCTCCGCATCCCACGCCAACCCAACTTCTTCAGTTTTTGGGTTTATTTCCCCTTCTCTTTGTGCTCGCTCTCTCAGTACAGTCCCTCTCTTACAGCGACACAGCGCAATCCCGCAGCCCCCTGCAGGCCGTTTGCCCCAGGCAAGCCTGGCACCCCTGAGCAAGACCGTAAGACACAACAAACAGCCTATTTCTGTGTCCGTAATTCTTATACACCCTGTAGATAAGGCTGTTATGTAAAGTGGCTCTCATAGAGAACTCGAGACGGACGGATCCCATCATTAACATCGTCGCTCGCACGTCCATTGGTCGTGGCCATATTCGCTGCAGTACTGCTGTGGTTGAGTGTCTCTGCTTGTAAATGCTTTTTTTTTGGATTTGCTAATTGTGTAGTTTCCGTGGTCGTCTGTCGTCGTCCCGGTGATTCAATTTCCATCCCTAACTGTTGGTCCCCGTGCACTAGGGCTGGCTGAGACAGTTTCCGTCTCTTTATGGCTTTATTACGTGAACTCCGGTCCATTCCCGCTTCATGTACACAAATACGTATCCCAGGAGAGTTCCTTCGTCGGTTCCTCCTCTGTGTGTGTGAGACCAGTGCCAAGACAGCTGCATCTGAGGCTTGCCACACTTGACTGACCTATGTGCGGAAGAAAGGGTCACGCATGTGTGAATGCACTTCCCTGTTCCATTCGTCTCTGTATAGTTTTTTGCTTGTCTGTTTGCAGCCTTCTACGGTGTTGTCTCAATACGGAGCGGTTCGCCATGAGGCAGGAGTGGCCACCCTGTCTGCTGCAGTGGCGTTGATGTCTGTCGGGGGGGTTGCACAGGGGATCGGATCCCTGTTTGCTGCTTTAGTTTCGGGAACAGCAAGGAACCCTTCAATCAAGGAAGATCTCTTCACATACACTTTGATTGGAATGGGTTTCCTCGAATTTCTCGGCATCATCTGCGTTATGATGAGCGCAGTGCTCCTGTACTCGTAGGCCATCTACACAACCCAGGTGTATCCACACCACCTCCGCATTCAGGGTGTCGACAGTAAAAGTCGACGGCCAGAAGCTACGCCAGATGCACTGGTAATGGCACCACGCAGCAACTGTACAGCAGCAGCAGCAGCAGAGTACTGCTATATCCGCAGCGGTGGCTGCTGCTGATGGGGCTGCCGGCTGCAGTAGACAGCCGGACAAGACCCAATGCCCCAACAGCGCCCTTTATAAATATGTCGAGGTAGGGGAACAGCAAGGTTTTTAAGCTGAGACTCTCTTTCTCATCCGCATCCGAAATGCCTACGCTACTCCAACTGGCTCTGCAGCAACAGCACTCGTAGCAGCAGTATTGCCTGTTTCTCTTGGGAGCAGGAAGCTCTCAGTTAGATATACGGCCCGTTGAACTGTGTGAGTAGTCTAACTAGCTACAGATAAGCTGCTGCTGGCGCCCAACGAACACAAGGTGTAATTCAATGCACGAATAAATATCTAAAAGGCTGCACATGCCTGTCTGTGGTTGCAACGCGTTCATTGCTGCTGCTGCTTCTGCTGCCGAAGCACGTGCTGCTATGGCAGCACCGCAGCAGCTCGCAGCAGCACCCGCTGCAGCTACATTCCACGTTGCCGTCCAAAATCTGCAACGGCTACTCTAAATGGAGCACCACCGCAGCAAGGACCGCTGCTGCTGCTGCATCATGCGCTACTGCACCCATAGGCCTTCGTCCCTTTGCCCCTGAGCTAGAATAGGCTGGGCTGTCCCGAGGCAAAGTTTGGAGCAGCCTGCTGTTGCTGCTGCTGCCAGGGCTGTGACGACATTCCCGCCAGGGAGAAAGGCTGCGGCGCTGCTGCCGCTGTGCCCATACTGGGTGGCTGCGTGCCGCTGCTGTTGCTGCTGCCCAGAGAAAACGGCTGTGAGGTGGCATTGCTGTTGCCGCTCAGGCTAAATGGCTGGGGGATATTCATGCTGCTGCTGCTATTGCTACTGTTGCTGCTGCTGCTCAGGGTGAAAGCCTGAGGCGACGCGAGAGCGTTGCTGTTGCTGCTGCTGGTGCTGCTGCTATTGTTGCCCATGGTGAATGGCTGCTGCCATTGTTGCAGCTGCGGCGCTGCAGCAGCAGCGCCCTGCGCCCCCTTTCCTGCATCGGCAGCGCCTGCAGCGGCAGCATAACGCGCAAATATCTGCACCCCGCGGTATTGGGAAGCAGGGACTCAGCAACAAAACAAAAGTCACTAACTGCCTGCTTGCTCTTGGCGTTCCTCCTTACCCGCTGGCGTTGCATTGAAGCCGCTGAGTCCTTCAAGAGTAGATGCGAAACCACCTCCGACCCCTCCAACCCCTGAAACATGCAACCGGCAGCGGCAACAGTAACAGCAATGACGAAGATATGAATTCAATAAGAGGTCATGGGGATGGAGACAGAGAAGACGCAGCAACTGAAGCAACAGCTCAAACGACAGTTGAAGCAGCAGCCAGAGCACGTAATGTGAAGGGATCTCACCATTGCTCCATTGGGGAGCAGCAGCAGGAGCTGTGGGAGCAGCAAAGGCAGCAGCAACAGCATCCAGGCTGTTGCTACTTCCTGATATCGCCCCTGTAGCAGTAGTCGTGGGGGTTGGAGCTGCCGCTTGAAACCCCCCGAACAAATCATCACTGCTGCTGCTGCTACTGTTGCCTGCAACGTCTGCGGGGACCCCTCTCCCTGCGCCATTGCTGCTGCTGCTGCTGCTGCTGCTGCCTACGGGCACACTGGTCCCTGGGGGAGGAGGAAGGAAGAAGCCACCAAGGCCGCTGCTGCTGCTGCTGCCTGCTCCCTCCGCGGCGCCTGAGGAAACGACTTGCTCCCCCCAAACGCTCGTCCCTGCATACACACCAAATTCACCGGAAAATAAAATATATTCTTCCCCTATAAAAACCCCGGGAATTCTTGCAATGTAGTACGATTGTTCAGGGCTCGACTACGTATTTGCTGCAGCCAGTCTCGAGGGCTTCTCAGGCGTAGGTTTTTATCGCAGGAGATATAGTGAGAAGCGCATGCATATACGGTGTTGTTCCCAACAAGCATGCATGCAACCCCACACAAGACGCATGCATGCAACAGTCACCTGAAGCAAAGGGAGAAGGGGCCGCTGGCGCCTCTTGCTGTCCAAGAGGTGGGCTGTCAAATCCAAGTAAGTCTGCTTGCTGTCTGTACACCCCAAAAACCAACATGCTCAGCAGCACAAAAGTCACCAGCAGCAACACTAGTGGCAGACAACACCGGAAGTCACTGCATCTGCAGGAGATAACAGCGGAGTCCGATGTCTTGTGTGTGTACAAGGAGAGGAATAACTTCGGTTTAAACACGAAGCACTGGGTGCATGCATCTGTGCAAGTGCCGGAGCAAGTAGTTGAGGTGCACGTACACCGCAGACTTCTGCTCCGTGGGCTTGGCACCAGCTGAGGGGCCGCTGTCACTCTTCTTGCTGCCCCCCTTCTTCCCTGAGGAGCCTGTCTTCTCTTTCCCCGATGACGAACGAGATGCAACTGTCGGCGGCGCGGCTGACTCACCTCGGCTGCTGCAGCACAAAACCCCTAAACCCTGGACCCTGGGCCTTACTTAAACCCATTATTTGCAACTATGTTCATCTAATTTAATGGAAAATCCAAGCAAAACTACAGTGTTCAGCCTTGGCAGACGTACGTGTCTCTCTGCGGAGATGGAGAAGGCTTCGTGCTGCTGCCAAATCCAACTGCTGTTGTCTGTCCCCTGATGCTGCTGCTGCTACTGCTACTGCTGCTGCTGCGGGGGACCATAGAAGAAGCCGAGGATATGCCAATGTATTTGTCTCTGTTTTTTGCTGCTGTCTCTCGAGCTGCCTTCAGCTCCTCAGCGTCAAATACCAACGTTGTGCAGAGCCCTGCTTTCTCCCGAACTGAACAGCATATACACATCCCCACAACGCTGTTGCTGTTGTTGCTGCTGCTGCTGTTGCCCAAAGGACACAAGCCGACTGAGGAGACAGTATATAGACGGAGAGATACAGAATGTCTGGCAAAGGCATGCAGCCAGAAGGGACACCCAAACAGCTCAACGCATTCATGCGTGTGTGCACGTATGCGTACATGTTAGCAAGATTGTGTATGCATGCATGGAAACGGAGGAGTTTTGCATGCAGTTGGATGCATGCAGTTGGATGCATTCAACTGCATGCATGCATGCATGCTTGTTTGTGCTTACTGCCTGCCCCTTTATCCCTTCCCTCTTCGGACCAGCTGAAGCTCTGTAGGGACTTGAGTAGATAAGTTCTGTCTCGTGCTTCTTCAGCGAACCTCTCGGGTCCATTCTTTAGCATGTACTCCAACATAGTTAACCCCTGATTAGCAGCAAATACAACAAATAAGACAAACAAAAGGAACTCCTAGACTGCAACCACACTCTTGCTGCTATTGCTGCTGATGCTGCTGCTCCCCGTGCTGCTGCTGCTGCTCTCGTTGTTCCCATTGATGTTGCTTTTGCTCTGCTGCTGCTTCTGCTTGAGCGTTTGTGTTTGTAACATCTGCGTGTACAGCGGCAACATGTTTGCCTGTCTGCCTGCACGAGAGGTGTCTGTACACCCGAACTACGTCCCGCATACTAAAGACGAACCTTAAAGATTTTGCGCCAACGTTTAGGGGCCTCAGAAATAGCAGCCCACATGGTGCGGGATATAACAGGGAAGTCGAGGCTGAGGTGTACATACACCGCAACACGCAAGAGCAGCAGATGCAGCAGACACCCTCCACAGACACAAACACAAAAAGACACACCCGCACACATGGTCTTGCGGCACACAACGAAACCCCCCACACAGATGACAAAGAAGGCAGAGGGACACACAACAACAATGTAAAGGATTATAGATAGGGACAGATATAAAGAGACATGGTGTACACATGTAGCAACCAAGAAAAGACAAAGAACAAATGAGAAAGGCAAGAACCAAGATATGGCGCAAAAGAAAGAAACTCTCCACAGAGACAGAGACAGACGAGGTGTCTCCTATCGCTGTGTCTGTATATGCAGACGCACGAGAGGCTGTACGGGGACTGACGTGTACAGACAGCAGGAAGTAGAGGAGAAACCGCCGCGGCAATAGACAGACGCAACAGAGATAGACAAGGAAAAAGGGCCAACTACTATGCAAACAATAAAAGAATAGAAGGAGGCCGAGGTTACAGAGCAAGAATGTCTTTTCTTTATAAAAGACGAAGGGAATATGCCTCTATATATACACATAATAATATATACATAAGGGAATAATACATAAAATAAATGAACATGACGAGAAGAAGTAAACAAAAGAAGTAATAAAATATAATAACACTACTATATGGGGTGGAAAGAACAAGAAAAAAGAAAAAAAAAAAAAAAGAAAAAATAACGCACAAGTTGTGAGAGGCGCGCGCGATCTCTGCAAGAATTGATGTCGGACATCCCCAATTCTTGTCGCTGACTGCTTCCCTTAGATTGCGCTCCAGAGGAGTTTCTTTTGTAAGGCTGCAGACCCAAGCAGCAGCAGCAGCAACAGCAGCAGCAGCAGCAGGAGTGGTGATGATGATGCTGGACAGAAGGATGGCTTTGTGTGTATAGATAAGCGAGCAGCAACAAGAAGGAAACAAGTTGATAAGAAATCCCTTTATGATAGTTAATAAGAAGGAGGGTATAGTATAATATATTATATAATGCAATATAGGTTATATATAGTATTCAGGTGTATCCTCACGTCCTCTCTGCCGCCTCCTTGACCTTCTCCGATGCAGTGGAGACAATGGAGGCAAGACGCGACCCCAGTTTATCCATCGAGCTGGATGTGAAGAAAGACATCTTCAATAATTGAGGTGTACAGACACCACAGCTGCAACAAGCTTCCTTCAGTCAGTACTACTGCAGCAATACTTTTTAGCCGTTGATACGACAAGGGGTAGCAGACACCTCACACCAGCTCTATTGGCCACGGGGGCCCCCACAGGGCCCTCAGGGGCCTCCAAATCTAACCTTTAGGGGAAACTAGGGTACTGCCAATCCCCCACGCCTGGCTCTGCCTAGAAGCAGCAAGCGCTAGCTCAAGAGCGAGATAGCAGAGACTGCTCCGTTACGCGCTGCTGAGACTGATACAGCAACTTCTGTTGCATACGCTGCTGCTGCTCCCGTTGTTGTTCGTTGTCACGCTGCTGCTAGCGAGCCAGCTGCTACTGCTGTGCCGGTGGCGGCTGCCGGCAGCCCCTGCAGCAGCTCCAGCTCCAGCAGCAACAACAGCAGCAGCAGTGGCGGCTCCGGGCGTCAAGGTCGGGGAGAAGCTGAAAGACTCCGCAGAAAGAAACGGAGACACTCGAAGGAACGTTGGCTGGCCTAACCGAGTAGCAGCAGCAGCAGCAGCGGCAGCGGCAGCGGCAGCGGCAGTGGCAGCAGCCGAGTGTATCGGCACTGCCCCAGTTAGAAGCTGCTGATGAGAGCCACCGCCCACACTTTAATATATTTATTGTCTCTGAGCTGCATGTAAATTCCTAAAATAAAGAAAGGGGGAAGAAAACACAGGTGAACATCGGCAGCAACTCCAGCAACACAGCAGCAGCTCCTGCTGACGCTCCTGCAGCACGAGACCAGCAGCAGTGCCCTTGCACTGCTGATGCTGCATTGTAGGTTGCTGCTCGTCATCCTTCTTTGGTTCCTTGTTAAATTGAATTAAAGAAAAATACATTTACAGCATCTACATCTCCCTGTCAACGTACAGATTCAATTTCTTCTTTCTTTTTTTACCCCGTTTCCCCCCCATCTCTCGCAAGTGAGCTGTACGTACACCCGAGATCTGCCACACTCCCCAACACCCGTCGTCTTCGTGTACCTGCTGGCCTTAGGGTCACCACTTCCTGCTTTTCTTGTGGACTCACCCGTTGCTGGGGCGGCGGTGGAGTGTACATACACCGCAACACCTCGTAACCTGCTGCTAGGGGGGCCCCCCTCGACCTGAAGGAGGCCCCTCTCTCCATCCCTCTCCCCTTGACTTTAGACGGGGGCAAACCTGACAATTTCCCTTTAAAAGGAATCTAACTCGCTCTTGTAAGGAGACATTGTGAGGAGTCTTTCGGGTGTATTCAAAACTCAAGCTCGAAAGGAGAAGGTTTCCTTGCTCTAGTCGCCAGCAGCAGCAGCAGCTGCTGCTGCTGCTTCTGCTGCATGCAGTTGAGCCAACCTTCAGTATGGAAGGGGGGGAAGGTCCTGCACAGGGCAGCGGGTTGGGGGGCCCCCCGGGGCCCCCCCCTGCAGAAGGGTCTGGGGCGGTGTTGTTGAAGGAAGCGGAGCAGCTTGCTGCTTATATTGAAGGAGGGAATCATTCAGGAGAGAAAGGGAAGTTGTTGCAGATGTCTTGGGGGGACAAGGCGGTGGTGTTGCCTGCATTGCGCCGTCTGCTGCTGTCTCCTAATAAGGAAAGAGAGACAATAAAAAGGGCAATAGATGCCCTCCTCCCTCCTTCAGATACACCTGTTAGTCAACAAGATCCTCATTTCCTTGCAGGGAAACTTTGGCTGCAGGCGCGTCTCTTCGCTATGCACGAGAAGTCGCCGCTGCAGTTCTGAGGTGTACAGACACCTCAGGGGTAGCAGCAGCAGGCAGGAAGCGGAACTGCTAAGCTGTACGTACAGCTGGAGGACCCTCATTACAATATACATGTATAAAGAATATACAGTTCCCTTCTCCTCCCCACTGTCTCTCTCTCCTGCTGCTGCTGCTGCAGGAGGGGAATTGTTTTAAGAATTTGTTTTAATTTATTCAAACTTAAATTATTTTTGCTAAAGAATTCAGCAATTCAGCTAACACTTAAAGTGGACGATTACCCTGTCTCCAAGCAACTGCTGCAGCAGCAGATGCTGCTGCTTAGACCCTCGTTAACAAATCCGTCTGCGGCTTAGCTGCAGAGGAGTTTGGGGTGTGGGGTTTAGGGTTTAGGGTTTAGGGTTTAGATGCAGTGGCACTGTCTACTGCCATTGTTAGGACGAACCCTCAGAAGTGTTTAGGGTTTATTGCTGTTAAAGTTCCCTTATTAGGTTTAGGGTTTAGGGGCAGCGGTAGAGCCGCGCTGTAAGTGAGTCTAATGTTTAGGGTTAGGGTTAGGGTTTAGGGTTTAGTTAAGGGTTTAGGGTTTGCGGGTGGGGGGTGGGGTGGGGAGAGGGCTCGGTTAACTCTGCTGCTGCTTCTCTGTGCTGCGGTCTCCTCGCCTTCCTTGTTGGCCTCGTCGTCGGCTGTATGCGGAGACAGCCGCCGAAGGGCCGCTGCAGATAGCAAAGGGAGACAGAAGGAAGAAAAAGAAGTAAGAAGAGCAAAGTGGGAGAAAAAGAAAAAAGTAAAAACAAAGACAGTGCATGCAGAGTTGCATGCAAAGAGGAACAAAGTGGGGCTGATATCGGGTGTATAGTCAGCTATCAAGAGCAGCTAAAACAGGAAAAGAGATGACAATACACCGCATATGATGATGAGTGTCTCCTCCTGTCTCCTTATGTCTCCTCCTGTCTCTCCTCCTGCCTCCTGTCTATAACCTACCAATATGTCTCTCTCTACTTGGAGACGAGACTCCCTATTTAATGCCCTCAGCAATCCTTTAACTTGTTTCCCTCTTTGTCTCTGTAGTAGCATAACACCCACAAACCCTAAACCCTAAACCCTTTTTATTGTTTTTTTGTTGGCAATAAGGAACATGAACACTAAGCCACTAACAACGGAGGTGTTTGTCCCTATCTCCTATCTCTGTCTCCTTTGTGTCTCTTCCTCTCTCTCCCCCTCTCTGTGTCTCCTTGTGTCCCCTTTTTTATAACTATATTATGCTGTCTTCCTTTATTATTTACTCACCCTTACAACATCCGCCTGTCTCCTCTCTTTTGCTGTCTCCGCAACAAATTCATTCTTCTTCTCCACCCACTGTGCAGCAGCAAAACCCCACAAATTTCCTAAACCCTAACCCTAGACTCTAAGCCTAAACCCTCATTTATACACCCTAAACCCTAAACCCTAAACTCTAACCTTAAAGACTTAAACCGTAAACCCTAAACTATAGCCATGAAGGCATAATCTTCAAGCACCTACCTCAAGATATTCTTGTGTAATATTTTTCTTTTCTGCAAGAACAGAAACAGAAGACACGGCAAGTTTAATTAATTAATTAATTAGTTAATTAATTATTCAACTCGCAGGATCCGTTGGATTCTCGAAGTGCTCTTCCTAAACCCTAGTCACCGAGCAAACCCTATTTTAGGGTTTAGGGTACGCTCGACATACCTCTCTGTAGGGTACTGTTAACTTCCTCTAGAGTAGCTCTTGTTGCCTCCAGGTGTCTCTGCTCTCTCCAAACCCTTTTATTTGCCTCTTTGTTGCGCTGCATGAAAAGGAGATAAATAAACCAACTCCAGTCTTCTGCTGCAGATGTGGATACGCGTAAACCCTAAACCCTAAACACCTACGCAGCACTTCTCCTGGTGCCTCTTAATAATCACAAGTAGTTGTCTCTCTTGAAGCAATAGAGTAGAGAGTTGGAGGTGTAACAGAGGGAGGCAGCAAACAAATACCCATGGTTTAGGGTTTAGGGTTTAGGGCTTGAGGCGCACCTGTAATTTCCTTTCAATGGCAGAGATCTGCTGGCCGAGTGCCTCCACTTGCGAGCGCTCCAATTGAATATCTTTTCTTCTTTTGGTTAGTCGCAACTCCAACTAAAAGGGGAAAGAGAAGAGAAAAATAACACAGATTGTCCTCTTATTAACTTTTATTATCTGCCTCCTTCCCTCTCTCTACCCTGGTGTCTGGCCTCTTCAGCCCTGTGCTGCATCTGTGTTGCGTCTGTCTCTCTGTTGTTCTCTTCTACACGCCCTTTGTGTCTCTGTGCCTCAACTGTGGTCGTGTCTCCCTCTCTAGTGATCTACCTCTGTCCCTCCTCTAGGTGTCTCCATGTCTTTAGCTCTGTTACGCTGTCTCTCTCTCTCTCTGCCCTGCCCTTATAGCTGTCTGCTGTTGTGTATTTGTCTCTGTTCTCACCCATTCTTTTTCTCTTTGAAGGCGCGCCAGTTGGAGAGAAGCCTCTGTATTTTCTTGTGTTGTTCTTTCGAGTATATGAGGCAATTTGCCGTCCATTGAGAGTTCTTTAAACATCGACAGCAACTCTTCAGGCACCATTTCTGGTGCCTTCCTCTCACAAGAAATAACACGGGTACACGGTGGCGCCACATGTACCTGGCGACTATAGAGTCGACTCAACAAACCCGAAGCTGTACAGACACCTGAGGACATCCCTGTGGGCCCGGTGAGCTGTCTCCGGCTGCAGCTGATGGGGGGGGAACTCCTCCCCCCAAGCAGGTGACCTCGATTCATCGATACAGTCTATGGGCGGCAGCCGCCTCAGCAGTAGCTCTAGTACAATCCAGCAGTTGTAAATAATGAAAGGTAGGAGAGAAATAATTTGAATTAAACACTAAAACACCCCAAAACACTCCAGAAGACGCACACGATGCCGTTTGTTGCAGGGAGACTCACAAGCAACACCAGGCATTCACCGAGAAAAAGAAAACATAATAAATGTAAAATTCTTTAGATGCATTCGCGTAAATGACAAAAATTTACAAAAAGAAGAAATAAATGGTCAAAGAGGGTCAAAGCAATAAGAGGGGGCGGTGGCTAGGGCGGCGCCGCCGACTGCCGTCCAAGCGCTGGACAGGGATGGGCACAAAAAGATGAAGATCTGAACCAAATGTATTATGCAAAATGCATTTATTTAAATACAGATTGAGATATTGTGGTAACTGCTGAGCATATCCAGCTGTTAAGTCCCTTAATGGGCTCCGCTCCACTGGTCCTTAACAGCGGCTAGCTAGTTTGGGTTTCTCTCTTTGCTTCCCTATCTCTGAGAATACTTTTTAGATGACAACTCAGTCCAGTTAATCCTTTGTGCAAGTGCATATAACAATCTCTTTGCAATGCTGGGGACGCCCCTGCCAGGAAGGCCCTACAAAGAGTGGCAGACAGACCATTGGCCAGCCAGTGTTGCGCGCAGAGTTGCTGTCCTCCTGCCGAGAAGAATCGTTTACTTTAATTATTTTCGTTCAAAATACAGTTTATTGTTCAACATACGATTTAGAGAAGTAGCAGCTAATGAAGTAACAAGAGACCTCCGCCCACAGCGCATGCTCAGGCACACGCGAAACCAGCACTACATATAGCAGAAACTTCTTGTGGATATAAAGCTCAACCTCTAACCCCCTTATGTCCTATAGACGACCAAACGAAGCCAAATAAGAGTAATCAAGAGACTATAGTACATGCACCTTCAACATGCACCTTCAATAAGTGGCTGTTTAACTATGCACCACTTCGTCGTGCTAATAGACGGTACTTAAACCCCGTTAATAAAGAGAGTGCCACCTTATTGGTATTCAATACTGACCCGCTATTTGTCCATTAACAATGGCGCAATACATGCATGTACAATTTGCTCTTGTTCCCACCTATGAGTGCTAGCTGGGCGAATTACTCGCCTCGACCTCCCGTAAATCTATTAATTTATCTACATATACATGTATGTATTAATGTGTTCCTCCCCCACTCCCCGCTTACGTGTTTCACGTGCGCCTCGCTCTGGTGTCTGTGATCCCTCCGCCCTTCCCCCCAATTGTTTCCATGCTTCCACCACTCGAGCTCAAACAATTTACTTCGATATTCCTTGTTTGTGCTGTGCTTTGCCTCTTGTAAGCAAAACTGCAATCAGCAGAAAAGGCCCTCCAAAATGCGCGGCCCATCTGCAGCGTCCCTTTTGTCACATTAAGGACGTTCAGCCTAAACACTAAACCCTAACCTGAGAGCAACTAGTTCCTGATCAGGGAAGGCTTTGTTGGGGTCTAGGGTTTACAGCCCCCACCCACGCACCTCTTGTGGCTGAAAGGCACCTAAAAACACCAGCCGAGCGTTTACCTTGTATTTTTTTTCTTCTATGCGGAGATGCCTCCTCCTTATACCCGCCTCTGTTTTCTCAGAAGTCGAGGAGTTCCTGCTTGCTAAAAGGGTCTAAGTTGAGTTTCGCAGGTCCGTTGCATGCACAGAGACAGACGAGAGAGAAGAATGCAACAAGCAGCGTGAAGCTGCCGCAGATGATGCCCAGGCCGCCTGCATAACCTAAGTTGCCGAACAACGCCATGATTAGATTCCAAAAGAAAAAGCGGAAGAAGTCGCCAGTGATGAAGAACTCGAAGCTGCTGAAGTGCGCAACGACGGAAATTGTGCCGAAAATAAACGGAGTCCAAACGTCCACAAACACCTCCGGGGTAAAGGAGAACAACGCCTGCCGCCACCGTTCTTGATTCACATCTCCCAAGAAGTTCCCAGGCTCAACAGACAAACGTACTTTGCTTGCAGGCAACAGGAAACACCACAAAATCAAAGTAAGCACACCTGCTGTCAGCCCCATCCAACTCGTAACCGTTGCTAGAGTTGCGGGACGATCCGCCGCCGTACGGGTCATAGCCGTGGCGGAGGAATAGAAAAATCACACTTTTGCACGAATGGAAGGAGACTGACAATGAACTTCCTCACGTGGGAAATTCTGGTTTCGTGTTGTTGCAGTTGAACTCTCCCAGGTGGTAACCGCTGAGACGTTGTATTGGTTGTTGAATTCGCACACTCTGGTATCCGCTGAGAGTCTTTTGCAGGAGTTGAACTTTCTCAAGAGGAAACTTCTGAAGTGCCGCATTTAATGATGAACTTCCTCGCCTTCAAAATGATGAAATTTTAGTACTTGACGGTGCGTTTGCTCCCGTTATATCAGCAGAAACTCCGCATCTGACGGTAGGCTCTTCAGAGTTAAAATAGCTTAAACTCGGTCTCTCTACAGTAACGACTCTTTGTTGAGAGTATCAACTGGGGAGTTGTGCCTCATCTACGACCAAATCCGAGCTGATCAGTACGGGCTGCGAAACGCTGAAACCTGAAGTGCCGCGATCCAGGGACAATAATGCGCCACAGCTACACCTTCTGTACATAGAGCGAATGCAAACAAAAAAATAGCTTGAGACACCAAAAGCAAGAAACAAATGGGTAAACTAGAGACGACCAGCACACAGACGGACAGGTGAGGTTAGACTGAACGCAATGCATGCGGGAGCGACGGTCTCAAGGGAACTTGAGCCTAGAGCTGTTCAGAAGAGTGTTTTGCAGAAGAGAAGGATTGGAACAGGTTCCAGCCTCAAAGAAGAGAAACCTGCAGCAAAAGAACAAAAGAAGAATTGCCTCACGCTTCTTGCAGTAGAGGCCTGACCACCCTCCTAGCAAGGCGCAGCGCTCGCCGGCCGCGAGAAATGGAATATGGTTCCCTCTTCAATGTAAACTAATCATTGAGCGATAAATAATACGAACAATTCATTGATCCATAGACGGTTACCTTAATGCCATCTCATTCAGTACAAAGACACCCAGCCCCAGGAAGCAGCTACACTGCCGAAAGTAGTACTGCAGGACCGCCAGGAGGCAGCCCTTCCTGCCTCACCTGTCCACTAGTAACAAAAAACATCTAACGGTTTCAAAAACCTGAAATTATCTACTACTTTTATGTACATTGAAGCCACTTAAGCTTGAATTCTACTTGCAGTGAGCCAGTCGAGGACTCCGACACCTCACCGCAAGCAGCAAACCCGCGTAGGCTAACTGCCTGCTGTTGCGTTTCGCGAGACAAACTTGGCCCACAAATCGAAGCATATTTATAGACAAGAAGAGCTAAAATAAAACTTAGATTTATGTAATAAGTACGTTTATATAGTTAATTTTATTTATTGGGGTGGAAGAGATGCAAGGTTGATCCGTTCTGCTAAAGTTGCAAATGCCTACCAGTCCGGTGTATTACATTCAGCAGAACGGATCAACCTGTGTCTACTACTTATGAAACAAATATATTATTTTGCATTGTTTATTTTTACTCACGTAGGTTCTTCTGTGTTGCTCGTTTGCCTAAACTAATGCAACCCGTACACTCATCTGTTTTTGGAACGCATGATGCTGAAACTAACGATGCAAGACGGCCCCACATGCAGGCATAAACACTTATTCTCCTCTCCATACACTAACACCCTAGACAGTTGTTGCATAGTTCTGCAAGCATGTAGGCTGCCTACTAACGTTGGGTTCCAGCTCGCGACAGTCTTGCCGAATTTACCAACATATGCTGGAACAAACGTCTTATTCGGAGATCACCGAACAATTATATCTATATGCATCCCATATTATATGTATACACGTGCATGTATACGCACTGGGAGTAGCTGCACAAGGAAGCAAAATGCCACCTTATTGCGCATATCGTAGACCCCAGACCCTAAACACCTCTTCCTATCTAGGCCCGAAGGCCTAACCCAGCTGCAAACCCAAAGACGGCGGCAGCAATTGACAACGGCATTTCGCCCAACTTCTACGAAGCGTCAACCCTATTTAAGCCTATGTATTTACACAATATACACTAAATATAGGTAGCGCTATACACCTGCAATGCAACAAGTAACTGCCTGAATGCCTGTGCTCTGTTTTGCTTCCGCTCTAATGGGGCTTCTTTCTCCTGATGAGAAGTTGCCTACAGAATGGTGTTATATTTGTTCATTGATCTGTGCCTAATTTGTCTGATGGTTTCGTTTGTTTGTGTCGCCAAGGCGAGACAAACAATGTCTATCGTCAGGAGCTGCACACAGCAGCATCTTGAAACCCCTTCTGCATTTACGATACAGAAACAAGAAAGTGAGTGATGGAGGCACGCATGCATATATGCATGCACGCATGCGGCTGCGAACACTACTAAATACAAGAAAAACAACAGATACACTACTGGCACACAAACACACACACGCCTGCTGTTGCCTGTGCATCTGCCGTTCGAAGCTCTTAACAGCCGCCCCGCCTCCTCATGGATTCCTAGAGCAGCAACACCACGACGAACTTGTTGGTTTTCCCCTGATGAAATTCGAATCACGGCATAAATAAAAATGCCCTATCCTGCATACAGTTCAGCTGTTTGTTTGCTGCTGTCTTAGACGCGTACACACCGCCTGCATCGCATGCGTTGGTTCTTCTGTGAAGCATGCTGCGATAGATATTATAACAATATATATGAAATGCATGTATAAATAGGTAAGAAATGACCCAAGATAAGAAAATGTAAATATAATGAAATAATATGTTGCATTTATCCACTAGGCTTTGCCTGCACCACCACCATGAAGTCAAGAGGCGCGAACTTGTGCCCGTCACCCTTAAAGAACTTGTTCTGAAACTCCACCCACTGCAGCCTAAGCGCATGCAGCGCCACTTCGAGAAGATCCATGCAAAGAATGACTCCAAAGGTGATGAAGGCGAACAAGGCAAACACAAAAAACAAAACAACAGACACCAAAGCGGTGTTGTCGGACAGCTCGAGGGCACGAACAACTGTTTGTGAGTAGAACACTAAAGACAGCTGCTGATGAGCAAGCGACAAAGCCCACAAGCGTAAGTATGAGGCTGTATTCGATATCGTCCCCAGCACAAACTCTATTGTCTCAATCATCTGAAATATGTACAAATCGCCTGCACCCGCTCCTTCGTGATCGTCCTTCCCCCCCTCGTGCTGGTCGTCCTGATGATGATGCTGCTGTTGCTGTAATGCTGCTGCTGCTGAAGCAGCGGCAGCGCCCTCTCCTGCTTCTAGAAGTTGCTGTGGCAGTTCCTGCTCCTTCTTGGCCGCAGCAGCTGCTGCCTCCTTGTCAGCGCGCTTCTTGCGCATAACCAAGATAGTCGGTTTAACCAGCAGCATAACGGGCACAGTAAGCACGATGAGCAGCAGCAGAACGCGTTCAACTGTCTGCTGGTTTGCGTACAATTGATCCTCAGGCTTTACTTCCCCCATCATGCACATGTTGATGATGGCACTGATGAGGTTAGGTTTGTTGTGCGTTAAAGGTGTAACCCATTTGTAAACTACCATGAAGTTCATGTAGCCGATTAAAACCGTCAAAAATACAAATTGGGGAATAAACTCGAAGAAGAAATCCAACATATCGTTGAAATGCAACGCATTCAAACCCTTCATTATCACACCCACCCCCATGTGCACAACGGCGACCAACACTGACAGCTTCATCTTAATCGAGTTCGTCATCAACAGCTCATTTGTGGCCCCCTTCCATGCAGGATCGATACCAAACGGATAAGGATCCTCTCCCTGCACACACAGATACATAACAACAAAACAAATTCACAACAGCTACAGCGTCAGCAACAGCAGCGCCGAATGCAGAAGCCGCAACACTCCACAGTCAGCAGCATGACCATAATCCACACAACCATCAGCAGCAAAATCATCATCAACATCATCATCGGAACAACTATTATTAGCAATATTATTATTATCATTATCACTACTGCCAGTAACAACAGCATCGTTAAGACGAGCATATTATGAGCAACATCAACACCACCACCATAAATATAACCACCACCATCAACAAACGAGGAAAGCGATCATCTTTTGATTACTCCTATCATTATAATTTGTGTATTGCCTTACCACTTGTTTCATGCGGATACTTCCATTGAGGTCTTCTGCGCCTTCTTCTGTCCATTTGGATCCAAAAATGTCTACCCCGAGAGCAAAGACGTCATTATAAAGAAAGCCAACATAAAAGGCAAAGAAACCCATCAGCGTCAGCATGTAACGGAAAGGTAGGAAACTGCTAAACATTCCCCCTCCAAGCTTTATGCGGTTATTAAATAACATTAAATATAAACCCAACAAAAACACGATCCCCCCGTGCCCTATATCTCCATACATCACACCAAATAAAAACGGAAATGTCACAGAAGTCAAAAATGCAGGGTTCGCCTCTTCGTAGCGAGGCACACCGTAGGTGTCCACCTGCATACATAAACCGACACATAACGAAACACTGACAGACTGTACAACTAACTGAACAATTATATCTGCTGCCGATTCATACTCGCTCTCTGCTGCTACTGCTGCTGGTGGGGTGTGGATATTCTATACTCCACCTTCGAAGCACTGTTTACTTGTAAGTGCTAATGAAACGGTTCTAGCTGCTGCTTGCATCTGCAGTGGTACCTTTTCTGTTTAATAATGCATGTATATTTACTATATGCGTATACCACTAAGCTTCTATTTAATTGGCATTTTCTACTTACGAGCATTTGGCTAGGGTCAGTGAACTCTGTAGACTTGAAGTAGGTGGGAGGCATCGCGGCAGGCAAATGTTTCTCCGTTAGAAGAAATGCAGATCCCTAAAAGGAAACACAACAAAAAAGAGGGCATATTTAATACAGAAAATAAGAAAACAAAGCAACAGGCCATATACAACATGCTAAGAAAGCACTTGAGTTAGCAGAACATTCAAAGAAACCAAGGAAAGAAAACTAATGCAGACACCCGAAAAACGGCACAATAAAAAACTGGGTATACTCGATTAATGGGTAAACAAAACAGTCAAAGAAGGGGACAAGCATATTCAAAATAAACTCAGAGGCAACAGCACCAGCAGCATCGGCATAAGCAAATTACAGTCGACTTGTTGCAGTAGCCAATTCAGGTGTATGTAGAGCGAAAAATTTACCTGATCTTCTCCTTCCATCTCCATTGAGCGCAGAATGCTTCGCACCTTCTCCTCATTCTTCTTGGGGATCCAGCAGGTACACCGCAGGGTCATATCATGGCCTACAAGAAAAAGGAAAGCAGCAGCAGATGCTAAAAGACAGCAGCAGCTAGCTTAAGCAACAAGAAACATGTATGCATGCACGCATGCATGCATGCATGCATGCAGACGAACAACAGAGGCGGCAAAAGACTACCCTCGGGTCGTTCTAGGGTCAATGGGAATTTTAGGGTTTAGGGTTTATAAGAAGTACCCTCGAAGCAGTTAAGAGCGGCATAAATGGCTTTTTCTTTGCTACAGAACATGCGCCATTCCTCTATAAGAGAGGAGCCTCCCTCACGAGGCACTTCTAATAAAGTAGATATTTCCCCTAAGAAATAATATTCATAGGCTGCTAATGCCTTCTCTTTGTCTTTTATTACATCACTCAAAGCTGCAGCAACAACAAATAGAGCACAAGCAACAAACACTCAATTTACAACAGCATAATCTAGGGTTTAGGGTTACGACGATGCAATTAACACGCAGTCATTCAATAAATTTATCATTATAACAAAACTGCTGCATGTTAATATTCGTAAAGAAGACAATTTTATCGCCATAACTTTACATTAATTGACACCCACAGCAGCGGCAAAACAACAGCAGTACAACAGCAGCACCACAGCAACAGCATAGAAATAGCAGAAGCACAGCGACAGCACCGTAGAAACAGAAGAAGCAGCAGCACAGCAACAACAACAGCGGCAGCAATCGTACCCTGCAGCCTGTCTTCTGCTTCTCTGAATGTTTGTGGCCATTCATAGCACTGGCCATTGAATGCTTCTGCGACCTTTTTGATTTTTTCGTGTAGGAGCGACTGGCTGCTTCCTTGATGGTACACAACGAATACACTACGGTGTACCTGTTGCCCTGTCTTAGGGTCTGTAAATGGTTGCTCAATAGATTGAAAGAAAGAAAATGCATTTCCTCTTGTAGATCTAAATAATGTACGTTGGTAGCGCGAAATATCTTCTGTTGCAATAACACCTGCAACTGCTGATACAGCTGACACAGGGACATTCTTCCCCATAGGTACACCAAGACCAAGACTAAGACCTTCTTCTAAGGACATCTGCTGCTGCAGTGGTAATGGTTGCTGCTGTTGCTGCTGCAATAATGTGTGACCATCCTCCCCATCCAAAAAGCCTTCATCCCCAGGAGCAGCAGCACCAGATAGAGGGCCACGTACTGCAGCAGCAGCACCACCCTGACGCAGCTGCTGCACTGCCACGTTCAGCACACACTGCTCTTCTAGTGCAGAATTCTTCTCTTGCTGCATATTTGTGTTGTTTCCCTTAAACAACACGAACTGTCCATACAGCCGACTCAAAGCCTCCTCCACCTTATCTAATACATACCCATGGCCGTTATCTAGGAAACTCTTTTCTCCCTCAGGAGCAACCACCACAAGGGAACCCTCATGCCTTGCTGCCGTTGCTGCTGCGCCTCCCCCGGCACCTGCTGCTGCTGCTGCTGCTGCGCGCGCAGCACCTGGGCCTCCCTCTAGACAACGAATCTCCTCCTGTAGGAAGCGAATGATGCGCTCCATCTCCTCTATACGTTGAATGTAGTTGTTATAAGGGCGCACTAATGCATTTGCTTGCATATCAACAAACTGCACAGCCCCTAAACGACCTATTCTCTCTAGGATCTCATGGGCTATTGGCAAAGAAGACGGGAGCACCATTGTGCCCCGCACCATCGGCTCACTACGAAACGTTGACATTTTCGCTTAAGAGGGTTTAGGGTTTAGAGTTTGGGGGGGTGGATAGAGTGTATGTATGTATAAATAAATGTAAAACCTTCAAATGTGCATGCATGCAGGCAGGATAACTGCCCTATACTACATCGAATTCAATATAATATAAATATAGCAACACACAGCAGACTCTACAGACGCCGGTGTGTCTTCCCACGGCTCTTCTTTTCAAAGTTGCTGCCACCTGCAGGTGCTCTCTCCTACTGCAGCATTAGCAGCAGCAACCAGGGGAAGAAGGGGTGTTGCCGGCACCACCAAGCTGCCCTGCTGCAGCTGGAGGAGAAGCTAATATCCCCTAAATGGCCCAATATAATAACTGGGGGCCACTCTTTGTCTGCGGTATACTCTCTCTGCTGTCGTCTTGGGTCTAATTTCAACGTTGTTGGCTGCTGCAGTCAACGCAGCACCGCCAGAGGTAATAAGAGGCGGCGCCGGGGAGGAACTCCCCCTAAATGACCTTCTTCAGATTCGATATTACAGAAAATAACGAAAAGACGTTGTTAGTGCTGGAGAGAGACGACGCAAGGCCGCGCATAACCCAGCAGATCGGATGCTGCAACGCTACACCGCCCCTACAGACCGCGTGACTTCATGATCTAAGAGAGGGGGAATTGAAAGAATACGGATTTATTTCAAAGCAAAAAGAGAAGAAAAACAACCAAGCCTTGTGAAAACTCCAAATAACGGCGAGAGAACAGCGAACAGCTACACACAGGACGAAGCTGCCGAGCCGCTGCTGGATCTGCAAGGAAAGCAGAACCCCCGGCGTTCTGTAGGGGGTATTTTCAAAGCCTCAAGCGCTAATAGATATCTAAAGGAGTAAAAGAGCACAAATAGAAATCTAGTTCCCTCTTGTTTGAAGAAACGGAGCTCTGATCAGCCCCCCAGCCGCTGAAACATGAACACGGCGGCTAAACACGGGGAGGGAAGCGGCGGGGCTTTCTCTGAGGTACTTGAACGATCTGCAATATCCTTTTCGTTCATTCACTCCGAAGAGATGAAGCTTTCCGTTTATTTCTCTGATTTATTGCACTTTAAGAGCTGCCGAGACACCCGACGCACTGCAAAAATCCTTACGGCGCTCCTTCGCAGCTTTTTTCGCGCGCTGTAGCGACAACAGCTTTTCGTCATTCTTCTGCGCACTGCTTCAAGAATTCCCTGTTTTTCTTCTTGCAAATCGTGCAGGAAGTGTAAGCATTGCTATATTTGATTTCTTAATATAACAAAGTGGGGCCCGCTGTGCTGTGCCGCCATTCACGTTCGTATTTTCCCTGTCGGGTGGTGGCGTGTGTCTGTCTGCCTGTCTAAGTTCGTCAAAAGAAGAAGGCCCACTTTATTTTATTTCTTCTGCTTTTTGCACTGTGCCGTCAGAGGAAGCAAGGGAGGAACAACTCCTCCACGGCTTCTTGCTGACACCAGCAGCTGCAGCAGCAGCAGCACGCAGAGGAGGAAGGGTATCATTATGCATGCACTATGACTGATACTCCTCCCTATGCAGTGTGGCATATGTTGGGGCTTTAATCATTGTGCAGTTTTTCTTCTTTTTTTGTTATAGAGGGCGATCTCTACACTGTAGTTGCCCTCATTTCCTTAGCGGTGGTGCTGAATAAATCGCATAAGGGTAACATCATCAGGAGCATACGGCAGCATTCCCATCAGCAGCAGCAGCTGCTGCATCCCCTTCTGCAGCCGCAGCAATAACAACAAGAACAGCAGCAGCAGCAGGATTGGAGATGTTGATATATTTCCGCTTAATCTCTGAGCACTCTGGTGCCTACCGCGAATGTCCTATATCTACACCTTCTGTAACTGTAGGAGAATTAAAACAACTCTTAGCTCGTCATTGCGGCTTTAGCGGGGACTATAGACGTAAGATAGACTTACGTCTGTTCCTTGTAGGCAATCGTGCATGCGCTAAGTCAGGTGAGGGTTCTCCTGTATCTGCTGCTGCTGGCAGCAGCAGCAGCGCCGGCAATAGCAGCACGGAAGAGCTTGTTGAGGCCGTTGGAGATGAGCAGCAAGTGCATGCATTCTCTCGTGTGGTGATACAGAGGAGGGTACTTGCGGGGCCCCAGGGTGTACAGGTGGTGCAGCACGAAGCACGATCCTCATTAACAGCAGCAGAATGGGAGAGTGCAGAGCAGCGGCAGAGGGGGGGCCCCCGTAAGCAAAAGGTACCAAGAGAATGGATATGCTGCTTCTGTAAGGGTTTAATGAGGCAGCCGCTGCTAATTAAATGTGCTGCTAATTGCGGCAACAGTGCATGCAGAGTATGCATAGAGCAGCGGCTGCAGCAAGAACGTGTTTGTCCTTTTTGCCGCTCTGCCTTCCGTCAACTTATTAAGAATAAAAGATTAGATGATATGATTAGAAGTATTAATCCTGCAGATTATGATTTACCTCCTGCTACTGCTGCTGCTATATCTGCTGCTGCTTCCAATGCTGCAGCTGGTGCTGCATCTGGTGGTGGTGCTGCTGGAACAGCAGCAGCAACAGGAGCAGCTGCAGATGCAAGAAATGCAACTGCAGGAGATTCACAGGACTCACGTTCTTCTTCTGCACAGAGTCAATTCGCAGATGCACGTTTGCAGCAGCAGCAGCAACTGCAGCAGCAAACAGCAGCAGCAGGCAGCCAAATGGCTACGGGGCTGCCAGGAGGACTTCCAACAGCCGTTAAGGACGAAGCGACACCAAGGAATGCTGCTGCAGACACCCCAGCTGCTGCTGCTGCTGCAACAGCAGCAGCTGCAGCAGGGGCACAAGGGGGCCCCAGTGCTGCAGCGGGTCATGGGATGTGGGGGGCCACCACACAGGGCCCCCGCCACTTTGTCTATTTGTTGCCTCTTAAGAATCTGCAGCTAATGCGACAGCAGGATATGATGGTAGTTGAAGCTGCATCAGAACTTGCTGCTGCTTTAGCCAGTGCATGCATGCGCGACGCAGAGTCTGCTGCTGCTGCTGCTGCCAATGGCAGCAGCACAGATGGCAGTGGCGGTGCTTCTGCGTTGCCGGCAGCGGCATCTGCAGCATCAGGACCAGAAGCTGCATGTCCTGGCTCTGCTGCAGCTGGTGCAGGCTTCCTTGAGCCCAACGGCTGCAGCAGCGGCTGGATATACCTCCTTCCTTGTGCCCTATCAGGGGGAGGATCTTCTTATTCTGTGGGGGGTACAGTACGTCTTAGAGCATCAAATAGGGTGCAGCCATCTGATCCTTCTTATTCTTACATTCTTTCTGCTTGGTCCCTGCAGCAGGGTTCTCCAGGCACTGCAGCAGGGGTCGGGGCCCCGGTGGGGGCCCCTGTAGGAGGGGGCCCCTCCTCTGGTGTATCCGGAGCTGCATATGTTATTCGTATAAACTGGGTAGAGAAATATGGTACAATGCCAATGTTGCCATCTAGGAAGCAGCCTTTGTGTGCACTGTTGGGGGGGGCCCGTCGGGGCCCCCTAACGGGTCGTGGTGGTGGAGGCCCTTTGGGGGTCGGGGGCCCCATGGGTATGAGTATGGGAGGGGGCCCTCAGGGCGCCGGGTTGCTTAAGAGGACGGCTTTGGGGGCCTCTACAGAGGTAGCAGTAGATGAGAATAAATTTAATGAAGTTATGTTAGCTGTCAGGGATTATTTGCAGTTTGGTAGTCGTTCAAGTGAGCCCTGGAGGGGGCCCACCCAGTCAGGACCGGGGGGCCCCCTTGGGTCCCAGGCTTCCGGCGCAGCAGCAGCAGCAGCAGCAGCGGCAGAGGCAGCGAGAAACAGCAGTCCACCACGAACATCCAACGTCTTAACAGGAGCAGGTGGGGCCCCTCCTTCTGGGGGCCCTGGGGCCCCTCTGTCGGTTTCTTCTCTGTTATCTTTAGCTGCAGCACAGGCAACTGCCCGCCAGCAACGACAGCAGCAGCAGCAGCAAGGTGGTGGTGCATCATCCTCTGCTGCTGCTGCTGCAGCAGCAGCAGGAGGCCCCAAACCTCTAGGACTACCAGGAAAACCACTAAATGCAGCAAATCCCTTTATAGGGTACACTGCAATTCTTCCTTTTTTATCAGAAGAGCAATTCAATCATGTAAGACGTCTACAATTAAAGGCATTAAAAAAGAATAATAAAACAAATAAGGGAGGGGGCCCTCCTGTAGAGGCCCCCGCTCCTAAGGGGATGAACAGAGGGGCCAATAACAACAGCAACAACAGCGGCAGCAACAACAGCAGCAGCAACAGCAGCACATGCAGCAGCAGCAGCAGCAATACGCGACATACCAGTCTTGAGAACTATAGCCGTAAGGCTCAAACTGGTGCTGCTTCTACATCCCCAGTTGGAGGTGTGGTGAGTTCTGCTGCTGCTGCTGCTGCTGCACCCGCAGCAGCAAATGCAGCAACAGCAGCAGCAAGAAAGAAGCCGGGAGCTCCTGCAGCAGTTTCAGCACCTGCAGCAGCAAAAGCACCAACAAGAACACCACCAACGGCAGCAGCAGCAGCGGTGCCCCCAGCACTGCCAGCAGCAGCAGCATCAGGAGCAGCACTTGCTGCAGCAAAAGGCAGTACGTGTGCAAAGATGCGTAGCCCATCATCTGCATCTGCGTCACCTGCTGCTGCTGGTGCTGCTGCATCAGCACCAGCAGCACCAGCAGCAGCAGCAGCTTGCACAGGGCCTAGACGCGGTCGGAGGGCCCCCGTAGTGGTGCCTCCTCCCTTGAAGCGATTACGTGTTGCCTCAGGAGGGGGCCCCTCGGGGGCCCCTGGCACGCCAGCAGCAGCAGCAGCAGCTCCAGATGCTGCTGCTGCTGCTGCTGCTGCACCTGAGGCTGCAGCTTGTACGTTTGCTCGAGAGACACTGGGTAGTAGGGAAGCACCAGGATCGCTTGAGAGTGTGGGGGGAGCCTGCTGCAGCAGCAGAGGGGGGGAGTTGAGTTCTGCTGCTGCTGCTGCTGGTGCTGCTGCTGTTGTAGACACGGGCACAGGGGAGCAGATGGATTGTAGAGACACTGCAGCAAGCAGCAAAGAAGAAAGTCACGAGCAGCACGAGCAGCAGCAGCAGCAGCAGCAGCACATGGGTTTGGGGGGGGACTCACAGGAAGCAGGGGTGGGCCTTGAGGTAGATTAGGCAGCACAACACGAACAGCAGCAACTGCAGCAA
>NW_013563789.1:36591-39091 GCF_000499605.1 Eimeria maxima | reverse complement strand
GGATAAATGGTTTTTCCTCTCCTAATTAAAGGAGAGAAAAATAAAATAACAAATTTTAATAATATAAAATAAATAAGTAACAATTGTTGCCACCAAGGCAGAAGAGAAAAGACGCAAGAAACGCGCTATATTACAGCTCCAAAGGCAGCAGCACTGCCTCTGTGTCTGTGAGAGATGTAGATACCGCTGCAGGTGATAAAAAAAAGTTAAAATGAGAAAAAAAGAATAAAAAAAGAAATTAAAGGAAATTATTGAATTAATTGAAGGGAAGAAAGCAGCAAATATGACAGCCGATGCTGCGTGGGGCCCCCCGTCCGCCGTATCTGCGGCGGGCGTGGTGTCGTATAAGTTGTTGTTTCCTGCAGATTTTTTGCTGTATTTTGTTGTATTTTTCCGTTGGAAATTGTTTTAATTGCAAGAATATAATCAAAGAAATCTTTTTTTTTGAGGTTTCTTCTGATTACCCTCTTGATGGGTTGGCTGTAGTATCGGCGCCGGCTTCCTTCTATTTACGGTGTATGTATGCCATATAACAGGAGGGCAAGGAGGGGTGTTATTTTTGCGTAATTCACCGTGTAAACGTCCATTTTTCTCAATTTTTCTTGTATATTCAGAAAGGAAATAGTGAATATAATAATTTACCCGGTGAGATCGTTGAAAAAGTCATCAGTTTCCCTGTAAAATGGCTACACCAGGAGGTCCTCCTACCTTACCCGGATTAGAGCAGCTACCTGCTGCCGAGAAGGCAGCAGTCATGGCAGAACTACAAAGATTACAACTAAAAGATAGCATGGAGACGTATAATAGTTTAGTAGAAAGATGTTTTAATGAATGTATTCGTGAGTTTAAGGCAAAAGATTTAGATTTAACAGAAAAAAAATGCATAAAAAATTGTGTACAAAAATTTATGCAATTTTCTTCTAGACTTGGACAAAGATTTGCAGAAAAAAATGTTGCAGAAAGTTAAATTACAATATTCATTATATTTAATTTAATTTAATTAATAAAAAGAAATAAAGAAGAAATAAAAAGAAAAAAAAAACGAACAAAGAATTCATTGCATGCAATTGAATACCATTAAAAAAAAAAGAAGAAAAAATAATTTTTATTGTTAAATAAAGAAGAAAAAAAAGAATTATTTATAACAATAAGGGAAGAAAAAAAGGAGAATAAATTATTAATATAATAAGACATAATAAGGCAATAAAGGATAACTAATAAAAGAAAAAAGGAAAAAAGGAGAAAATAAATTATTAATATTATATATATAATATATATAAAAAGAAGAAAAAAAGAAGAAAAATAAATAAATAATTTATTTGTATAAAATGCAAGAAGAAGAAAAAAGAAGAAAAAAGAATTATTGTTATTATTATTGCAATAAGAGGAAAAAAGGAAAAAAACAAATAAAAAAAAACTGAATAAATAAATACATCAATAATAATAATAATAATTATATTTATTGTTATTTATAATTATTATTGTTTATTATTGTTTATTATTATTATTATTTATTTATTATTTATTTATTTATTTTATAAATAATTTTTTTTCTTTTCTTTTTTCTTGTATTTGTTTCTCTCTTCTCCGCTAATCAATTAACTATTTGTTTATTTATATTTACTTGTTTATATTTATATTTATTTATTTATCCGTTAATTAATTAATTAATTAATTAATTAATTAATTATATTTGTTTATTTATTTATTTATATGTTTTTCTTTGTTTTTGCCATTCTTTAGGCATTTCTTTTATTTGTTAACTTGTTTCTTTCTTTTTATTTTATTTCTTTTTTATTTCTTTTTTATTTCTTTTTTATTTCTTTTTTATTTCTTTTTTATTTCTTTTTTATTTTATTTAATTCCTTGTTCCTTTTATTTAATTAAGCTGTACATACACTAGAGAAACTTATGCTAATTATTAATAGCCTTTGTTATAAGTATAAATAAATAAATAAATAAATAAATAAATAAATATATTGTAGGCATTCTTAGTATATAATAATATATATATTAGTATTTATTAGTAATTATAACAAACAAATACAATAAATATTATTATGTAGGAGGTAAAAAGTCTATTTGCACTATTCAGGTGTATAGGCACCTCGAGGGTATGCTACTTATTTATTTTGTTTGTTTATTTATTTATTTATTTATTTATTTATTTATTTATTTATTTATATTTTAATTAAAACAGTTAATTATCTTTTTTTTCTTTTTTCTTTTTGTTTATTACATATATATATAACAGCCTTAGCTGCTACATATCTTTGTACCCTGCGTGCATGCAGCAGCTGCTGCAGTTGCTGCAGCAGCAGCAGCAACTGCAGCAGCAGCAACAGCTGCTGCTGTGAATATTTAAGGAAGAAAAGGATCTAGCTGCCTGTACACCGTAAAAGTTTGTGGCCAATGGACAGACCAATGGACCACTAGATAGAAAGACTAACTCCTCTCTCTTATTAATAACTATTTATTTATTTATTTATTTATATTTATA
>NW_013563789.1:22500-30000 GCF_000499605.1 Eimeria maxima | reverse complement strand
CCTCCATATTCCCTCGCAACATTCAGTCTTCCAGCAGCAATAGGAGTAGCAACAGCAACAATAGCAGCAGCAGCAGCAGCAGCAGCAACAGCAGCAGCAGTAGCAGCAGTAGTAACGATAGCATAATCAATAGAAGTAGCACAATAAATAACGACAGCAACAGCCACACACAGCAGCAAGCGCAGCAACAGCAGCAAGACCAGATCATCAGCAGCAGCCAGAGCAGCAAAAGAGCAGCAAGAGCAGCAAAAGAGCAGCAGCAACAGCAGCAGCAACAGCAGCAACCTTCGTAATAGAACTGTTACATAGTTTGTTGTATCCAATCAATGGCAATAAACAGCAGCAAATAAATAAATAAATAAATAAATAAATAAATAAATAAATAAATAAATAAATAAATAAATAAATAAATAAAATAAAAAGAGCAAAGTTGGCAGCAAAGAGAAGACAAACAATCCTTGTGATAAAAATGATTACAAGGAAATGCAGCTATCTTGTTGCTGCTGCTGCTGCTGCTGCTGTTGCTGCTGCTGCTGCTGCTGCTGTTAATAGTGGTGGTGGAGTTGGATGTGTTCCCGGCTGCTGCTGCTGCTGCTGCTGCAACAGCAGCAGCAGGTGGTGGCAGCAAGAGTGGTGCCCCGCATGCGCAGCAAAGTGTAGTTTGTTTATGATGTCTGCTGCTGCTGCTGCCGCATCTGCTGCTGCTGCTGCTGCTGCTGCTGCTAACAGCAACATTAATAGATAGACCATACAGCCTACGACTAGCTAACTGACGCAGCAGCAAGTTGCTGTCTTGTGCTGCTGCAGCACAAACATCTAATAAAAAACGTCCTTCTCCCTCCATCACGGTTAGTAACTCCGCCTGCAGCAGCAGCAGCAACAGCAACAGCAGCAATAGCAGCAACAGCAGCAGAAGCAGCAGCAGCAACAGCAACAGCAGCACAGCAACAAACAAGAGAAAAAGAAAATGAGTAATAAGCTGTATGATGCAATAAGACAGACCAGCAGGTGCTGCTGTTGCTGCTTCTGCTGTTGCTGCTGCTGTTGTTGCTGCTGCTGCTGTTGCTGCTGCTGTTGTTGCTGCTGCTGCTGCAGCAACGTACCAGGGATTGCTTGAGTACAGCAACATGACATTGAGGTAAACTATCATATAATTCAATTAGTGCAGCAGCAGCAGCAGCAGATCTGCTGCTAAATCTTGCTTCCCTCTCTAGTCTGCTGCTGCTGCTGCTGCTGCTGTTGCTGCTGCAGCAACGTGTGTAGCACCGCAACACAGCAGCAAGAATCTCCCCTAGCAGCATCGTAAACACAGCACTCCTTAACGACTGCTGCTGCCGTCCACCAGCAGCAGCACCCGGAGCAGCAGCAGCAGCAGCAGGAGCTGCTGCTGCTGCTGCAGCAGGAGAAGTATGTAACGCATCATTAGCTGTCTGAATCTTCTGCTGCTGCTGCTGCTGTTGCTTTTGCTGCTGCATTTGCTGCTCCCCATCCTCCCTCTTCTGCTGTTGCTGCTGCTGCTGTTGCTGCTTCTGCTGCTGCTGCTGCTGCTGCTGCTGCAGGAAGAGTTGTATAATATTATTTTCTTCATATATATTAATAGTAAGGAAAGCAAAATGTCTCCATAGCTGCTGCTGCTGCCGAGCAACAAGCAGCTGCTTGCTGCTGCAGCAAACTCTTGCTGCTGCATCTATTACCCTATATACACCATCTAATTCCTTACATTCTACCCACCAATTATCTCCTCCTTCTGCTGCTGCTGCTGCTGCTGATGGTGCTGCTGCTGCTGTTGTTCGGGGGGATGTTGTTCCTCCTGCTGCTGCTGTTGCTAGGTCCGTGGTTGTAGGTGCCGCTGCTGCTGCTGCTGCTGCTGCTGCAGTAGGAGTTTGTTGTTGCTGCTGCTGCTGCAGCGAGAACAGTAGGTTTGTTTCATCACTATTGCAGCAACTAAGGACAGCATGTTGTTGCTGCTGCTGTTGCTGTTGCTGCTGCTGCTGCAGCTGCAGCAGCCATGAATCCTTTTTTATTTCCCTCTGTCTCCTCCTTATACACCGCAACGCAGGCTCGAGTGTATAGGCAGCAGAAGCAAATTGTTGCGATAAATTCTCTAGTGCTTCCTTATACGATGTCTGCAGCAGCTGCAGTGTACCCTGCAGCAGCAGCAGCAGCAGCAACAGCAACAGCAACAGCAACAGCAGTAGCACATACAAACGGAAATTCACCACAGCAGGAGAAGCAGCAGTAGCTGCAGCAGGAAAAGAAACAACAACAGCAACAATAGCAGCAACAACAGCAGCAGCAGCAACAGCAGCAACAGCAGCAGCAGCAGCAGCAGCATACCTCAACAGCTCCACTGCGCTCAAGTAGTGCAGCAGTAAAATCTAATATTTTATATTTAGTTGCTAGCAGCAGCAGCTGCTGCACAACTGCAGCAGGAATTGCTTCCTCAGGAGGCAGCAGCTGCTGCAGCACTGCTGCTGCTCGCGAGGGATCCAACGAACATAATAAGGAGAAATACCTGCAGCAGCAGCAGCAGCAGCAACAGCAGCAGCAAAATCAGTTGCAAGAGCAGCAGCAGCAGCAGCAGCAGCAGCAGCAAGAGTAGCAGCAGTCTTGGGCACACTGCAGCAGTTCATCTATGTGGGCAGCAGCAGCAGCAGCAGCAGCAGCAGCTGCTGCTGCTGCTGTTGTTGCTGCTGCTGCTTACCTGGGCAATTCAGCATGTAGGAATTCTGTATAGCTTTGCTGCGACTGGAAGTAGCGGGGGCAATTCCTGCTGCTGCTGCTGCTGCTGCTGCTGCTGCTGGTTTCCTCTGGCAGCAGCAGCGTATCTAGCACATGCAGCTGCAGCGTGGGGTTACCATCTAACATTCTAAGAAGAGTTGACGCATACTGCTGCTGCTGCTGCTGCTGCTGTTGCTGCTGTTGCTGCTGCTGCTGCTGATTTGCTGCTACCTTCTTAGTTCCTGCTGCTAGCAGCAAGGTAAGTATATCTCCTGTCTTGCTGTTATCTACGGACAGCAGCAGCGGCAGCAACCGCAGCACAGCATCAGCAAATGCAGATATATCTAATAGCTGCAGCCTCCAGTAACCCCATCCGCTGCTGCTGCTGCTGCTGCTGCTGTTGCTGCTGCTGCTGTCGCTGCTGCTGCTGTCGCTGCTGCTGTTGCTGCTGCTGCTGTCGCTGCTGCTGCTGCAACTTTCTTTGCTGCAGCAGAGTGCTCTGCATGCTGCTGCTGCAACGCCATGATTGTCTCCGCTATACCAGGTAGCAGCAGCTGCAGCAAGCCACCCTCATAAAAGCTGCTGCATGCTACAGCAGGAGACACGGGGTCCTCCAACCCTTGCTGCTGCTGCTGTTGCTGTGCTGCAGCAACCTGCTGCTGCAGCGCAGCACGAGGCAGAGGCAGCAGCAGCAGATCGCTCAGAAGCTGTATGCTGTTGCTGCTCGACAGCAGCAGCAGCCGCTGCAGCACCGGCGGAGGCTCCCAAAGGTGGGGGCCTTGTTGCTGCTGCTGCTGTTGCTGCTGCTGTTGCTGCTGCTGTTGCTGCTGTTGCTGCTGCTGTTGCTGCTGTCTAGAATACCCCACTGGCGCGAGTAACGGCTCTTGAGCAGCAGAAGCAGCAGCAGCAGCAGCAGCTGCTGCTGCTCCCTGTCTCCTGAATATATAGTCAAAAACGCGCTGCATCCCGTCTATGTCTTCTGCTGAGAAGCCTGAACCTGCTGCTGCTGCTGCTGCTGCTGCTGCATGCAGAGGGAATGCCTTACACTGCAGTATACACTGTACATGACCTAAGGCTAGCTGCTGCAGCTGCAGCAGCCGCCAGTCTGCTTCTCCTACAAACAAGGATAACTCATTCACTGCAGCAGCAGCAGCAGCAGCTGCTGCTGCTGCTGCTGATGGTGAGTCTGCTGCTGCTTCTGCTGCTGCTTCTAAGGGAGAACAGAGGAACTGCCGTATTTGCTGCTGCAGCACGCGGTGTATGCGCAGCTGCTCTGCTAGTAGCCACTCAAGGGGAGCGACGGGATCGGAGAAGCCTGCAGGAAAACAATGCATGCGCTCGTGCTGCTGCTGCTGCTGCTGCTGTTTGCTGCTGTGTTTGCTGCATGCGGATGTGCTGCTGTTGCTGCTACAGAGAATGCATGCAGTTGCTCCTACAGTGCCAACCTGCAACTGCTTCTACTACACTACGGCTTGTGCTGCTGCTAATGCTGCTGCTGCTGCTGCTGCCTCAATGTTTGCTGCTGCTGGTGCTGCTGCTGCTGCTGCTGCTACATGTAGCTCACCCTGATGGAGAAGAGTTGTTGTTGCTGTCCACAGGCGATGTACGCATGCAACACGAGTCATTGAGTGTACATCCAGTTGCTGCTGCTGCTCTTCCTGCTGCTGCTGCTGCTGCTGCCGTTGCTGCTGCTGCATCAAGCAGATGAGCACCGACTCAATCAGGCGGCGAACGCGCTGCAGCTCGGCTATGGCTTCTGCTGTTGGCTTCTTGCTGCTGCTGCTGCTGCTGCTGCTGTCACTGCTATCAGTGTTGCTGCTGTTGCTGCTGTTGCTGCTGCTGCCTAACGATGAAGTTGCTGCCTTCTCCATTGAATCCTTTAGTGGCGTAAAGGCAGAGAAACGCATGCGTGCTGCTGCTGCTGCTGCTCTTGCTGCTGCTCCTGCTCCTGAGGGCTGCTGCAACCAGGCAATCAACGCTGTCTCCTCTACTGCATCATGCCCAAGAAGAGCAGCAGCGGCAGCAGCAGCAGCAGCAGGCTGCGAGTCGGGTGTCTGCGCATCCGAAGGGAATGCTGCTGCTGCTGCTGCTTCCAGCTGCGCTTCTAAGGAAGCAAGCAGCCGCAGCAGCAAACTGTGTGGCACAGCAGCAGCAGGCAGCTGCTGCAGCAGCAGATGGCGAGCTGCAAGTGCAAATAATACAGAAGCACGTTTTTCTGCTGCTGCTGTTGCTGCCTGCAGCAGCATCTGCTGCTGCTGCTGATGCTGCTGCTCCAGCTCAGCCAGCTGCTGCTGTTGATCCAGATCCAGCAGCTGATGCTGCTGCTGCTGTTGCTGCACACTCGAACTTTGCATGCTGTTCACCAAGCTGTGCTGCTGTTGCTGCTGCTGCTGCTGCTCAAGCAGCCACTGCAGCAGCAGCGGCGGCAGCCACTCAGGGGCCTGCAGCAGATCTGCTACATTGAAGCAGCAGGAGAATGCCTTTGCTGCTGCCAGCCCCACTGCAACAAGTTGCTGCTGCTGCTGCTGCTGAGGCAGGAGAGCCTGATGCTGCAAGCTGCTGCGGATGCTGCTGCTGCCACTGCAGCTGCCAGCAGCAGCAGCAGCAGCAGCAAGCAACGGAGGGCATATTATCTTCATGAGGCTTCGCCGCGCTGCTACAGTACCGGGTAGAGACAGAAGGGGAGGGACGGAACCCTGCAGCAGCAGCAGCAGCAGCAGCAGCAGCAGCAGCAACAGCAAACCCTTGCAACAGCCCAACCGCGAGTTATACAGCTAAACCGCCAGCAGCAGCAGCAGCAGCAGCAGCAAACCCTTCCAGACTCAACAGCCACTGCAGCAGCAGCAGCAACAGCAGCAACAGCAACATACGTTAAGTGCAGCAGCAGCAACAGCAAGAGGTAGATCAAGTCTTCCTTGGTTATGTGCTGCTGCAGCAAACCTAAGAGGAGATAATATCTCCAATATTAATATACCCTATAAATAAATAAATAAATAAATAAATAAAATAAATAAATAAATAAATAAATAAATAAATAAATAAATAAAAAATAAATAATAAGCAAGCAGACGAACAAAAACAAAAACTGCAAAAAAAGAACATAAGAAGTGGCTGCAGCAGGTGCAGCAACAGCAGCAGCAGCAGTAGCAGCAGCAGCAGCAGCAGCAGCAGGGCTTGCCTCTATTCCTGCAACAGAGAGCTGGTAAACAGCGAGGTCATCAGCAGCAGCAGCAGCACAAAGACACGCGCAGCACCTGCTGCAGCAGGGTTCATGCATAGGGTGTTGCTGCTGCTGTTGTGTGTAATGCTGCTGCTGCTGCTGTTCCTGCTGTTCCTGCTGCTGCTGCTTGCATAGACAGCGGATATTAGCATCTGCTGCTGCAGCACGCCGCAGCAAAGTGCTGTTAAGAGTTCCTCCGTAGCTCAGCAGCAGCAGCGGGGGACGCCACGAGTTGCTGCCGCCAGCAGCAGCAGCAGCAAGACGCTCACCCCCAAACACCTGCAGCAGCAACAGCAGCAACAACAGCAGCAGCAGCAGCAATTACAGCTGTTAGTCAGTCAATTTCTAAATATGCTATGGAACAGCAGCAGCAACGAATCTACAGCAGCAGCAGCAGCAGCAACAGCAGCAACAGCAACAGCAGCAACAGCAGCAGCAAAATGAATGTGATGTGATGCAGACACACCTGATGCGTCAGCTGCTGCTGTTGCTGCTGTTGCTGCTGTTGCTGCTGCTGCAGTTGCTGCTGCTTTGCTATGATGGAGGTGTCTGAGAAGCTGTAGTACAAGGGCCGTACATGCCCAACATCAATGTGCTGCAGCAGCAGCAGCTGCAGCCGCTGCTGCTGCTGCTGCTGCTGCTGCTGGACTAGTTGATATACAGTGACTACAGAGGCGGAGTGCAGCACACAAATTATTGAATCCCCCAAGCTCTCCACCGCCTACGAACAAGCAGCAGCAGCAGCAGCAGTAGCAGCAGCAACAACAACAACAGCAGCAGCAGCAGCAGCCAAGACAGGGAATAAATAATTTAGCTTCTCCTTTTGCTGCTGCTGCTGTAATCAGTTTTGCTGAACTATTGCGGGTTTTGCTGCTAATGCTGCTGATAGCAGCAGATGCAGCAGCAGCAGCAGCAGGAGCAGCAACAGCAACACATGCAGCAGCAGCAGCACCATCAGCAGCATTTGCTGCTGTGGCTTACTTGTGCTGCAGCGCAGAGGGTAAAGGAGGAAGAGAGGCGAGTAACTTGGCTGCCATCAACCTGCAGCAGCAGCAGCAGCGGCCCTGCAGCAACCTGCAGCAGCAACAACAGCAAAAGCAGCAAAGGAGACCAACGAATTATCTGCTGCTAATAAATATGTCCCCCTTATTCAGCTGTCTCCTACTAATGAATGCATGCGCTCTAACTGCAGCAACTGCAGCAGCAGCAACTGCAGCAGCAGCAACTGCAGCAGCAGCAACTGCAGCAGCAGCAACTGCAGCAGCAGCAGCAGTAACAGCAACAGCAGCAGCAGCAGCAGCAGCAGCAGCAAAAAGGCTTACGGCTAGTACTGGAGAAGCAAATAGTCTTCTTAATTTGTCTTCTCTTGCTAGCCAACATATGCAAGGAAAATCCAGCAGCACCTGCGGCTGCTGCTGCTGCTGCTGCAGCTGCCACTGCTGCTGCTGCTGCTGCCGTTGCTGCTGCTGCTGCTGCTCACTAAGCTGAAGTCAAATAAACAGACACACATCAGGCAGCAAGTTACGAGACAGACTGCTGCTGCTGCTCCTGCTGCTGCT
>NW_013563789.1:0-10000 GCF_000499605.1 Eimeria maxima | reverse complement strand
CTTAAATAGCTCTATTTAATTGATATTTTATATTTAATTTATATAAATAAAGAAAAAAAGAAGAAAAAGAAGAAATTTAATATAAATATATCTCTTATAGTGATTAAGTGACCTGCACACGAGCAGCAGCAACAGCAGCAGCAGCAGCTCGTGATCGTCCTGCAGCAACAATACATAAATTATTTACTTTTTTATTTAAATTACGGCCTCTCATTGGATATAATTATAATATTAATAAATAAATAAATAAAAAAGAAGAAAAAAGGGCAAAAAAGTGGCCGCTATAGCACCAATTTGCCTCTCTTTTCCTCCTACACCTCCCGGGTGTACAGGCACCTCACCAGCAGCAGCAGCAGGACAGGAACACTATATTTATCCTCATTCTTCTTATTTATTTACTTAATTTAATTTATTTGTATTTATTTATATTTATTTATATTTATATTTATTTAATTTAATTAAATATTTTATTTATTAGGAATATTTCCTAAGGATTTCTTCCCAATAGATAAACACCGTCGCTCCCTCCTTGCGGTGTATGCATACACTGTGTGTATAGCGAGTAGCCCTTTTTCTTCCTTTTTTCTTTTTATTTATTTTATTTATTAATTTATATATTAATTATTCATTTATTTATTTAATTTATCTATTATTTCCTTCTTTTATTCAATTAGATCCCCAATATGATACAATTTACTGTATTAATTGTCTATAAACCCTAAACCCTCGGCAGCAGATAGAAATAAACCCTAAACCCTAAACCCTAATCCTCATAACACTAGGGAGACTATAAACCCTAAACCCTAAACCCTAAACACTAAGAGACAGATAGCTATGGGATAGCTATTCCTGCTGCTACTACTACTACTACTGCTGCTGCTACTGGTTCTGCTACTGCTATTGCTGCTATTGCTGTTGCTGCTGCAGCAGCAGCAGCAGCAGGGAACAAGACAGCATATATTCTGTGTGTATATAAAGAATAATAATTGTTTATTGACCCCTCGTGGGTGTCTAGACAGCAGAGAGGCAACAAATAAACCGCTGCTACTCAGCGCTCCCCTTAACTGCATGCATGCATCAGCAGCAGCTCTTTGCTGCTGCTGCTGCTGCTGCTGCTGCTGCTACTGCTTATGTTGTTGCTGCTGCTGTTAATGCGGTTGTGGGGATGGGGCTGCTGCTACTGCATGCAACCCGCTGCTGCTCATACATACGCATGCATACACCCCAACACTTTGTTTAGCAGCAGCAGCAGCCCCAAACATTCCCCATAACTGCATGCATGCATGCATACATGCAGCAGCAGCAGCAGCAGCAGCAGCTATGTATGTTGTGGGGCTGCGCAAAGCCCGAGCTTTGTTTTGCTGCTATACACGATTAGAAGCAATTCCTCACATCATTTAGCTGCTGCTGCTGCAGTTGCTGCTGCTGCTGCTGCTCTTGCTGCTGCTGCTGCAGTTGTGTTAAGCCGCAGCAAGCTGTTGATTCTTTTGCTTCTATAGGCAGCAGATGCCGCCTAATCCTACTTAATATAGTATTGGCACCATCTGCTTCTGCAGCAGCAGCAGCAGCTGCTGCTGCTGCTGCTGCAGCTGCTGCAGCACTATTGGCCTCATTCTGGCCTGCTGCTGCTGCTGCAGGAGATTGTTGTTGACCTGCTGCTCCTGTTGCTGCTGTTGCTGCTGCTGCTGTTCCTGTTGCTGCTGCATTACCGCAGGTATTATTAGTTCCGCTGTGTGGTGGTAGATCTTTAGCTGCTGCTGCTGCTGCTGCAGCAGCAGCAGCAGCAGCAAGAGATAAATTAGATCCCTTATCCCATGGATGGCTGCTGCGGCTACTCAATGGCAGCAACGCCTCCTCATTAATATGCTGGAAGGGGGAGGCGAGCTCGAGTGCTGCACCCCAGTTGCTGCTGCTGCTGCTGCTGCTGTTGCTGCTGCTGCTGCTGCTGCTGCTTATACTGCTCCCTGCTGCTGCTTCCTGTGCCTGCTGCTGCGGTGGCGTCAAGGGAGCTAATAGACCAACAGCAGCATCCTCTGCTGCTCCTCTTGTCTTAAGGAGACACGGAGGAGACAGCAGCAAATCAAAGGAGGACAGCTGCAGCAAAGGGGACGGGGAGGGGCCCCTCCTTATAGAGGAGGGGCCCCCCCACCCTATAGTATTACCATTCATGAGGGATAACCATAGGGGAGTAGATAATCCTTTGCTGTTGTTGTTGTTGTTGCTGCTGCTGCTGCATTTGCTGCTGCTGTTGCTGCTGCTGTTTTGTACACCCGAGACACGCGGTACAACTGTACCACTTATGCTGCTGTTGTTGCTGCTGTTGCTGCTGTTGCTGCTGTTGCTGCTGCTGCTGCTCATACATATTGGAGACACAGCTACACTACCAGCACCATCACAATGTTGTTGCTGTCTGCTGCTGCTGCTGCTGCAACCGCTGCTGCTGCTACGGAGTAATAACTCATCTGCTGCTGCTCCTGCTGCTGCTGCTGCATCTCTCTGTCTCTCTGCTGCTGTCTCTTCTCTATCAAAGCTAGCAGCAGGAGACAGCAACGCAGACAGTGCAGCAGGAAGCTGCTGCGTGCTGCTGTTGCTGCTGCTCCTTGTTAGCCTCAGCACACCTTCCTCATCCAATCCTCTACCTGCAGCAGCAGCAGCAGCTGCTGCTGCTGCTGCTGCTGCTGCAGTAGAAGCAGAAGCAGCCTTTAATATTGATCCCCCTCCTGCAGCAGCTGCAGCAGGAGACATAACAGCAGCTCGTTGCGCAGCAGCAGCAGCAGCAGCAGCAGGATTTCTGCAGTTACCACTGTTGCTAGCGTTGTTGGTGCTATTGCTACTACCTGCTGCTGCTGCTGCTGCAGGAGGACCCTCTTGCTGCTGCTGCTGCGGCTCAACAGCATCCAGCAGCAAGGAGAGAGGAGCAGAGGACAGCAAGGGGGTAGGAGGACAAGAAGGTAAATAGACAAAGTTTAATAAGGCTTCGTGTAGTCCTGATGTCTGTCCTTGCTGCCATTCAAGTCCTGCTGCTGCTGCTGCTGCAGCAGCAGCAGCAGCAGATGGACCCTCTCCTGCTGCAGCAGCAGCAGCACCATCTGTTGCGCTGCGACGACCACCTAAGCTAGGCAGCAAACTGCTAAGGGGGGAAGCAGCAGCAAATAAGGAAGCAGGAGGAGACAGCAGGTAATGGGAAGCAGCATCTCCTTTGCTGCTGCTGCTGCCATTGGTGCTGCTGCTGCTGCTGCAGCATGTGTTGCTGCTGCTGCTGTTGTTGCTGGTATTGCTGCTGCGGCCACCAGATTTAGAGAAAAAACAAGAAGGAGATGCAACACAACCTAATGATCTTTCTCCTGGCCTGAAGGATCCTTCCCGCTGCTGCTGCTGCTGCTGTTGCTGTTGCTGCTGCTGCTGCACCTCGTCGCTGTCACAGGACTGCAGCAGACCCCAGCGAGGGGTTAATGGACCATCTGCTGCTAATGTTGCAGCAGCTAATCCATCTAATAAAAAACTATCTTCTTCCCTTTGTTTCCCTGTTGCTGCTGCTGCTGCTGCTGCTGCTGCAGCTGCTGCTGCTGCATCTGCGTTGGTGGTGGTGCTGCTGCCGCTGCCGTCGACACCTACTAGAGAACCCTCCTGCTGCTGCTGCTGCTGCAGTGCTTCTGCTGCTGCTGTAGGCAACAACTCTGCAGGACCCGAGAAAAAGGAGATCCCTTGGAGGTCTCCCTCAGGCCCAGTTCTTAGCGTCTGTGCTGCTGCTGCTGCTGCAGCTGCAGCAGCAGCAGCAGCAGCAGCAGCATTAGCCATTGCCCCAGCAGGATCTGCAGCAGCAGCAGTTGGATCATTCATTGTGTGATCAACAACGGATGAAACCTGCTGCTGTTGTTGCTGTTGCTGCTGTTGCTGTTGTTGTTGCTGTTGCTGCTGCTGCATGCGCCGCTTCCTTCTTGTGCTGACGGAAGCAGCAGCTCGTGATCCATCTGCTGCGTCTGCTGCAGCAGGGAAATCTCCAGTACTACCACCACTACCAGCAGCAGCAGCAGCAGTTGCTGCTGCTGTTTCTTGTTTTGTCCTAGTTATTCCCTTAGCTTCCCACGTACCCCTCCTTGCACTTGCTGCACCTCTTGGGGAATTTGCTGTTACTGCTGCAGTTGCTGCAGTTGCTGCAGTTGCTGCAGTTGGAGCACCCGTAGCAGCAGGTGTTGCCTGTTGGGCTGCAGACGCATTTGCAGGTGTATGAGCAGCATCAGTTTCTTGTTGTTGCTGTTGTTGTTGTTGTTGCTGCTGCTGTTGTTGTTGCTGCTGCTGCTGCTGTCGATTCTTATTAGCCCTACGTGAAGAGGAGCGAGCGGATCCACCTGAATTTCCTGCTGCTGTTGCTGCAGTTGCTGCAGCAGATGGTGTCCTATCATCATCTCCTTCTGCATCAGGAGAATTATTATTATTATTATTATTTGCTGCTGCTGTTGCTGCTGCTGCTGCTGTTGCTGCTGCTGCTGTTGTTGTATCCTTGTCTGTCTTATCAAAGTTAATAAAACGTGTTGCTGCTGTATCTGTCTTCTTTGCTGGTGGTACAGTCAACGGCCTACAGCAGCAGCAGCAGCAGCAGCAGCAGCAGCAGCAACAGCAGCAACAGCACAAGAACAATTATAAATAAATAAATAAAATCCCCATCATTACCACCATAATAATAACAACTAAATACAACAAACAACAACAATAACAACAACAATCCCCTATCTCCCCCATCCCTACCCCTATCATCAGCATCAGCATCAGCAACAGCAACAACAGCAACAACAACAGCAACAACAGCAACAGCAACAACAGCAACAACAGCATCACCATCACCATCATCATCACCATCATCATCACCATCATCATCATCATCATCACCACCATCATCATCACCATCATCATCAGCAGCAACAGCAACAGCAGCAGAACCATCAGCAGCACCATCAGCAGCAACAGCAGCAAATCAACAGCAGCACCATCATCAGCATCACCATCAGCATCAGCAAATAAATAAATAAATAAATAAATAAATAAATAAATAAATAAATAAATAAATAAATAAATAAATAATTACCATCCATTAATTTTTTCTAGCTCAATTCTTAGATCCTCTGCCTTAGACCTTGCGGCATAGAATCCATACTTTTTAATTGAATGTGTTTTTTGTCTTCTTTTTGATTCATTCTGTGGATCTCTATATACTACACGCCATTCTCTTTTTCCTATACATATATATATATATATATATATATATATATTTATATTTATTTATTTATATTATTTATTTATTTATTTATTTATATTTATCTATTTATTTATTTATTTATTTATTGGGTATATTATAAGGATTCATATAAATACCTATAAGGGTAGGGGTAACAACAATAACAACAGCAACAGCAACAGCAAGACAGCAGCAATACAGCAGCAGCAGCAGCAGCAATACAGCAGCAGCAGCAGCAAGACAGCAGCAGCAGGAATAACATACCGAAATGATAATAACATCCAGGTACAGTAGAGAAATAATCCTCATCAGGTACGGTGGGTACACGAAAGGCATCTGCAGGTATACGACGGGGTTGCTGTGGGATCGTCTCCGGAGACGATCCCTTATTATCGATCCCAGCTCCTGCTGCTGCTGCTGCTGCTGCTGCTGCTTCCGCATCACGTGCTGCTACTGATGATACACCACCACCACCACCTACTGTACTATTATTATTATTATTTGTTCCTGTTGTTGTTGTTCCTGTTGTTGTTGTTGTTGTTGTTGTTGTTGTATTGCTGCTGCTGCTGCTGCTGCTGCTGTTACCTCCTTGACCACGACGTACAGGACGACCTACACGACGAGAGCATACACCACCACTTTTTGCTGCTGTGCTGCGGCTGCTGCGGCTACGTGCTGCTGCACTGCTGCTGCTGCTGCTGTTGTTGTTGTTGTTGTTGTTGTTGTTGCTTGTTGTTGTTGTTGTTGTTGTTGTTGTTGTTGTTGGGGTTGTTGTGGTAGTGGCGGTGCTGCTGCTGCTGCTGCGAGCTGCTGTTGTGTCTCCACATGCTGCAAGTCCTAGACCCGGTGCTGCTGCTGTTGCTGCTGCTGCTGCTGCTGCTGCTGCTGCACCCGGTGCTGCTGGTGCTGCTCCTCCTGGTGCTGTTGGTGCTGCTGTAGGACCAGCAGCAACTGCAGGTCCTACTGGAGGTGCAGCAGTTGCAGCTGCTGCTGCCATAGCTGCATTTGTTGCTGCTGTTGCTGGTGGTACTCGTTGTGCTGCTCCTGCTCCTGCTGCTGCTGCTGCAGGAGTTGCAGCGGGACCGATTACTCCTGCTGCTGGTCCTGCTGCTATTGGTGCTGCTGCTGCTGCTGCTGTTGGAGGAGCAACAGAAGCAGCACATGCTGACACCGGATCCCGAACACCTCCTGGTGCTCCTGTTGCTGCTGCTGCTGCTGCTGCTGCAGCAGCTGCTGCTGCAGCTGCTGCTGCTGTGTCTTGAACCTCCGCAGGTGCAGCACCCGGTACGGAAGTAACATCCATTGGGACAGATGCAGCAGCTGCTGCTGCTGCTGTTGCTGCTGCTGTTGTTGCTGCTGGTCCAGGAACCTTTGCTGCTGTACCATCGCCCATAGCAGCAGCAGCTGCTGCTGCTGCAGCTGCTTGCTGCTGCTGCGCAGCTGCTGTCTGCTGATGCGCCGCAAAGCTGAGGGCTGCACACAAACATCAGGCAGCAGCAGCAGCAGGAAGACATTACGACACACATACACACACAGCAGCAGCAGCAGCAGTAGCAGCAGTAGCACCACCAACAGCAGCAACAGCAACAACAGCACAGGCAGACACACGCAGACAAGTGACAGTACAATTGACAACGCTAGCCGCTGCGATGCCACAGCAGCAACAGCAGCAGCAACAGCAGCAGCAACAGCAGCAGCAACAGCAGCAGCAACAGCAGCAGCAACAGCAGCAGCAACAACAGCAGCAACAGCAGCAACGCAAGAATTACCTGCGGCTCTCCCTCCTGCGCCTGCGAATAGGCGCCAAGCATCTGCTGTTTGTGCGTGCTGCTGCTGCCGATGCTGCTGCAGCATTTGCTGCTGCTGCTGCTCTAGGAATTGATGGTCGCGCTGCTGCTGCAGTCGCACGAGCTGCTCCTGCAGCTGCTGCTGCATAGCAGTATCAACAGCAGCACGAGCACGTGCTGCAGCAGCTGCAGCAGCTGCTGCTGCTGCACCATTACCACCCCCTAGACTAGCAGCAGCAAATGCTGCTGCTGTCGAGACGGCTTGCTGCTGCTGCTGCTGCTGCTGCAGCGCCAGCAGCGCAGCAGCCTGTGGGTGGCCTTGTGCTTGTGCTAACATTAGCTGCTGCTGCCTATGCAGCGCATGCTGCTGCTGCAGTCTCTGATGATGCTGCTGCACGATAAGCTGCTGCTGCTGCTGCTGTCTCTGTAGCAGCAGCTGCTGCTGCAGCGCTTGCTGCTGCAGCAAATGCTGCTGCGTTAGCTGCTGCGCACTCATTGGTGTTAATTTTGCTGATAGAGCAGCAGGAGTATTGGGGCCCCCAAGGGCCTCCTGCTGCGTACTCTGTCGCATCTGCTGCTGCTGCTGCTGCTGCTGTTGCTGTTGCTGCTGCTGCAGCTGTTGCATCTGCTGTTGCTGTTGCTGTTGTTGCTGCTGCTGTTGTTGTTGTTGTTGTTGTCGCTGCCGTAACTGATGTTGCTGCCTCCTCCTCCTCCGCTGCCGCTGCTGCTGCTGCTGCTGCTGCTGCTGAAGGGAGGAGGCGTAGGGACGAGTTGCCTCGCTGCTCTCTGCTGCAGTTGCTGCTCATCCTTCTGCAACGGGTGCAGGCGTACCAGGAGCAGCAGCAGCAGCTGCTGCCGCTGTTGCTGCTGCTGCTGCTGCTCCTACTAGGGGAGAGTCTGCTGCTGTATTTATATACAAGCAGCAGCAGTCTTCGTACTACTAGAAGTGGCAGCAGCAGCAGCAGCGAGAGGTGCTGCTGCTGCTGCTGCTGCAGCTGCTGCTGCTGCTACGAATGCTGCAACGCCGCAAGAGGTGAGCTGCAGCAGCAAAGATATACAATGAGTTATAATCAATAAGCAGCAAAATGAATAAAAAGATAATCTTAGCTGCGGTGTATGTACACCGCACCACAGCCTCCTGCAGCAGCAGCTGCTGCTCCCGTTGCTGCTGCTGCTGCTCCCGTTGCTGCTGCTGCTGCTTCTCCCGTTGCTGTGCTGCTCCTGCTGCTGCTCGTGCTGCTGCTGCTGCGGAGACTAATTGCTGCTGCTAGGGTTTAATGCCTAAGAAGCCTCATATAATTAAGAAAGAGAGACAGGGATCTTATCTTGGATGCAGCAGCAGCAGCAGCAGCAGCAGCAGAAGCGCCCCGAGCTGCTGCTGCTGCTGCTGCTGCTGCTCCTGTTGAGGCAAGAAGAAGGATCGTCGCTGCCAACAAGGGGACCTCTGCTGCAGCATTAGCAGCAATCTGCTGCTGCAGCAAAAGAAAACAATTTATTATTATATTATAAACAATTAATAAAAATAATTATATACAAAATAGTTTCTTATCTGCTCTCTTGTGCTGCTGCTGCTGCTGCTGTTGCTGCTGCTGCTGCGCCTAGTATACCATACATATACTTACTAGTACAGCAGCAGCAGCAGCAGCAGCAGCAGCAGCACTTGGCTTCGAGTCAGGTGTAGCGACGCTCCTCCCTCGTCTTCTTAGATGCAGCAAATTAATCTTTTATCTTTTTATTATATTTATATACTTCTTTTCTTCCTATTAACCACTTACACACTCCATTACGTTTGCTGCTGTTGCTGCAGCTGCTGCTGCAGCTGCTGCTGCAGCTGCTGCAGCTGCAGCAGCCGCGCAGCAGCTGCTAGAGGAAGAAGAAAAAGATCGTGTGTAGGGGGGTTGTGCTGCTGCTCTTTTTATCCCTTTTTTCTCCATTAAATTACCCTTTTTTTATTTATTATTCTTTTTTAGTCCAAGAGAAAATAAAGAAATAAAAAAAACAGCAATTTGCTGCTGTTGCTGCAGCAGATAAACAGCGGCAGCAGCAACAGCAGCAATCTTCGTGGGAAAAAACAGATTTAGTAGAAAAAATTGCTGCTGCTGCATAAATAAGGAATTAAATATTAATATTAATTAAAAGTATAATTAATTAAATAAAAATAAGCATAAATAAACATAAATAATCAACAAATAGCAGCAAAACGTGCTGCAGCATTTATGCAGCAAATGCAGCAAACTCTTCGGGTGTATAGGCAGCTCGGTATGATTGGGCATTTCTTTTATTGACGTTATATTTAATCTTTTGTCCTTTTTTTCTTTTTATTTATTCTTTTTATTTATTTTATTTACCTCCTCTCTCCTAATTATACTCTCCCTCTTATTATTTATATACTTATAAACCCTCAAGGGGAGGAATAAGAGGAATGAATACACCAACACTATTTACTACTAAACCCCAAACCCTAAACCCTAAACCCTAAACCCTTATTCATAAGAGTTACGGTCTACGTATCCAACCCTAAACCCTAAACACCAGGCTCTAAACCCTAGATCCAAGAAGAGGAGAGTCTAAGCAATAGAGCATAAACCCTAAACCCTAGAACCTAGACCCTCGAGTCTAAACCCTAAACCCTCTAAACCCTAAACCCTCAAAACCCTAAACCCTCGACCCCTCAATAAGGAGAGGGTAATAAAAGAAAGAGGTTTATAAAGAAAAAATAAAGTCGGTGTGTAATACTGTTGAGGGTTTATACGTTATTATTATTAAATATAATTAGGGTTTAGGGTTTATATATTAGGGTTTGCAAATCTATACAAACCCTAATAATAATAAACCCTTTCTTTTCCCTCTATATTAATTATTATTATATAAGATACTATTAGGGTTTATTTATATATATATTAGGGTTTAGGGTTTGTAATCTATACAAACCCTAAATAATAAATAAACCCTTCCTCCTTATATATATATATATATTATA
>NW_013563788.1:22056-36856 GCF_000499605.1 Eimeria maxima | reverse complement strand
CGCCCCCTCCCCCCTCCCCTTTGTTTTTACAGGTACCGGTAGAAATTCCTTAAAACATCGGTGATGGTGCTGCTGCATGACTGCCACCTTGTGGCCATCGTTGAAGCCGTGGAGAGCTCACAGGCTGCTGTTGCCGCAACTGCTGCAGCAGCATCACATCAAGATCTGCAGAAGCAGCAGAGTGTAGTTTAGGCTTCTTTTTTAGGTCTCCCTCTGCCTGCTGAACCATTTTTATATACGAGGGAGAGAATCTGTGCAATCCAGAAGTAGCTGATGAGACACACCATAGAAGCCATGAGCTTCACAGGCAAAGGTGTGCTTTGACAGCGACAAGTGGCGGCTGTTAAAGCAGTGCCTCCAACAGACCTGGCAATTATAAACACAAATACAAATCCCAATTCTGCCGCCCGGTTCAAAACCCCAAATGAAACCCCACATAGGCCGCACGGTGCACGTACACATGAACTTCCCGCACCAACACCTTTGCAACCGCCGCCTTCCATCTTGCAAGATGCTGCCTCAGAGCAAGGGGCCGTCGCCTGCCCCTGCGGGTACCCCTGCTTCCCCTTATCTGTGACGGAAGCAAAGTGCCGTGCGAAATATCGCAGGTGAAGCAATGGCGTGCTGCATTCGCCCAGGGTGAGGCCTGCAACGAGTTCAGCACCTGCTGAGTCCTGATAGAAGCTGTAGGCAATAGCGCAGAAGGCCCCCAAGTGGTGAAGAGATCCGGGGATGTCTTTTTCAAGAAGAACATACATCAGGTCATAGATAAAGAAGGAGAAGGAATACAGCAGCAGCGCCCGCTGCAAACTAGTCGTTGCGACGCCGAAGTACGGGGGGATACCACAGGACCCAGCTGCAGTAGCATCAGATCCGCGAAACACGCCTCTTAAGCCACCCTCAACGTACAATATGCAGCATCCCCATACGACTATCAACGAGCTGTGCAAAATACACAAGAGTCGGTTGATGCCGTGACGGGGCCACATGCTCGGCTGCAACAACGGGAGCCGTTTCTCCCACCCAGGCCGCCGTACCTGTTGAAGCAGCAGCAACAGCAGAAAGTGCAGGCAACAGAACATAGACATGAGCGGAAAGCACCACCAAGCAAGCGACGGCAGCCGTGGGAGGTGGCTTTGTAAGAAGGCGCCCAGAGGCGCAACAGAAGGCGCCCCCCGCATAGACGCAACCCGTCAAGTGACGCAGAAACCTTGCCTAAGGCGAAACGTGTTGACTATTTCATTCGACAAATATGCAGTCAGCGGGAAGATAACGCCTGAAGACGTTGGCAACCCGACGCGAGGGCCCCTGCTGGAGCAGAGAACTCCTGCGGTGCTTCTGCCTACAGGGGGGAAAGGGAGGAAAGACGGAGGAAAAAGTAAACTAAAAATAAGGGGAAATCTAGATGGTACTCAGATTCTGTTGCTCAAACTTCGCTGGGTCCAGCCGACTGCTTCTGTTGAGAAGGAGCTGCGGCTCCTTCAACTACAGGAGCTGCAACAGCAGCAGCTGCAACAGGAGCAGCAGCACTTGGCGGCTGAAAGCCACGGGTCCAAAGGTGTTGATATTCTTAGCAAATTACATAGAAAGAATTTGCTGTTGCTCTAGTTCCTTTTGCAGTTGGTCCTACTACAACAGGTCAGCCCCACACCGGGGGCCTCTAGGGGCCCCTGGTTCTCCTGGTGGGCGTCAGGCACCTCTTGAGTGCCTTCTTATGGAAGAAGACGCAAATCACGGGTGTTGATAAGGCAAGAGATAGAAGTTTTGTAAGGGGGACGCGTTGTTGTCTGCTAAACCCTAAAACCCTAAACGGGGCTACTCTACGGCAGCGGACAACGTCAAGATTTCCTTGCTCTTGCCTGGGGGTTTTCAGGACCCCCAACGTACGGGCACCTTCTGCAGATGGAGCTTGTTCACGTGAAGCGTTGTAAAACGTGCAAAAAGGGCACCGGCAGCAACAACAACAACTCCAACACTGGCAGCAGCCGCAGTCGGCACAAGAACTTAAGTGGCCTCAAGAGCATTAGGTAGCTCGTTCAACCGAAGAAAGGGTCGGCGGCAGTTAAATGGCCGAGAGCAGCAACAGCAACAGCAGCACTAACAGCAGCAGCAGCCTGACAGAGGCACTAGGGCACAGTTTTGGGCGCAACCAAGATGGAAGGAGGAGGCAGCACAGCGCTGCTGGATGACTCAATCTTCGGGGAAGACGATGTTGGAGTAGGGTTAAACTAAATGGTTGTTGTTGCTGCTGCTACAGATGCTGCTACATTTGTTCTTTGGTGTCTGCAGCTCGTGTGCGCCTGTTCAAGTATTTTATACATGCGAGGAGCTTTTGCGTTGTTGCTGCTGCTGTTCCAGGGTTATGGCGGAGGTAGCAATGCTCTGCTGCTGATGCCGCGGAAGCCCAAGGAAAAGAAGTCAGGCGGGCCTAAGAAGCAGCAGCAGGAGCTGCAGCAGCGCCACCAACAAAAGAAGCCCAATAGTACCAGGAAACAAAGGAAGTTGCAGCAACTGTTGGTGGGTCTGTTGTACTCTAGATTTTCAATTTCAACACTCAAGCCGTATGAATGCTGCTGCTGCAGTGCCGTTGGCACCTCGGCCGTAGCTGCGTAATGCTGATGCTTCTTATGTGCTTATATTTTTGATCTGGTGATGCGCATGCTGCAGAAGAAACACACGGACAGGGACCTGAAGGCCGAGCTGTGCAAGGAGCTGGAAAAACACCAGTTGAAAGCTAGTGGGCTGAGTCTTCTTCTGTGATGCTGCTGCTGCAGCAACAGCAGTAGCCGGTTCTCCTTACACAGCTGTTGTTGCTGTTTGCATGCCAGTTGTTGCTATTCTTGCTCCTGCCGCTGTCGTGTTTGTAACTGCTGCCCAAGCCGCTGGCACAAGGCTCATTACTGCTCGTTGTTTGCTGCTGTTGCAGTCACGAAGCCACTGGAGGAGAGTGCTGCAGCAGCCATTGCTTCTGATGTAATTGCCCCACCAGGGGACTCCGACAATGCTGCTTTAACTCAAACAGCAGCAGGAACAGTAGCATCTGCAGCAGGCATTCATAGCGAAGAGGTACAGCTAGCTAAGGCGCAGCTGTTGCTTGGCGGGGGTCTGCTGCTCACAGGCGTTAAAGGCCGGCGACTGCAGAAGAAGGCTCGCAAGGCTCTGCTGGTCCAGCAGGAGATGCAGCAACGGCAGCACCAGCTGCAAATGCAGCGCCAGCTCAAGGCACAGCAACAAACGCTTCTAGAACAGAATCAGCAGCAAACAAAATCTACAAGGCATTCGGAAACTACCAAGGAGGAAACCCAACCAACACAGCAGCCCGAGCAGCAACAAAATCACGACCAGAAACAGCAGCAGCAACAACAGCAGCAAAGTCACGCAGTGCAGCATCTCGAGGACAATAACCTGAAGAACCAAGCTAAGAGCTGCATCGCTGCCACCGCCGCTAGCAACAGCAGCAGCGGGAGCAGCAGCTGTTCGTCTTCCAAGCCCAAGGCAGATCCTGCTACTTCCGCGAAAGCATGCCCTGTAGCGGCAGGACGAGCAGGAGGAGGAACAACAGGAGGAGGAACAATAGGGAGGACAGTAGCAGGTGGAGCAAGAGGAGGGAAGGTTGTTCAGCTGCCGACAGTTTCTTTCTCTCCTGAGACAGCGACGAGGTGTCTCCATCGTTGCGCTGCAATTGAAGCGGCGAGGGCATCTTTGCCTGCTGCTGAGGCGGAGGGGCGCGTGTTGTCTTTCCTACTACAGCAGCAGCACCCCAGCTCGAGAGACGCGGAAGACTGCAGGAGCAGCAGTTCGGATGAGGGGCACATGTCAAGCAGCCTTGAGGTTCCCTGTAAACGCAAAAGGAAAAGGTTTATAGACCATGCAAACCAAAGGCATGCAGATGTACTCTGCGTCGCTGGGTCCACCGGCTCTGGCAAAAGCACGCAAGTGAGACCCGTATAGAGACAGGGCCCCCTCCTTTAGGGGCTCCTCAAGGGACTGTCCACAGGGGCCTCCATGCGGCCCCCGTAAATGCCAAAGATTCATAAAAGGGGCTCGTTTGGGGCCTTGCATGCAGTCTTGTATCGTAAAGTACTACAAGTGCATGCGCAAGCAGGGCGTATGGAGGGATATGAAGGGGCTCGAGCGCTCTCTGTAAGGGCCCTCAAAAGACCCTACTGAGTGACTCCGTGGGGCCTCATGGGGAGGGCTCGCTGTGCCGTTTCACACATTCCTCCACGCGATGGACCGGCCGTTTGTTACTTTGTTTGTTTGCTTATTGGTCTTTCGCCTGTCTGTTATCTTGCTAATTTGGTTGATTGGTTGTGTTGTTGGTTGTCGGTTTGTTGTCAGTTCACTTACTGTCCGTTCGCTTGCTTGTCTTGTTGATTGGCTTTTTGTTATGCTGTTTGCTTGCATTTCTGGAGTTTTGATTTTGGCTCTTTGTTGGCGTACTTCTTGTCCGCGGTGTGGGCGCGTGCCTCGTTGTTCGTTCGATTGGTTGTTTGTTCCCATGCTTGGCTGCACTGTGCGCAGATCCCCCAATTTGTCTTTGAGTCAGGAATCTGCTACCCAGAGATGCTCTTCCACAAGAAATGCCAAGCGGCTCGCCAGCTGCTTCAAGAGGAGACAGCAGTGGGGCCCCAAACGAGCAACTCCGCTGACCCTGGAGATGCGCCTGCAGCACCAGAAGCAGCAATAGTGCCTGCAGCTGCTGCGGTCCGGCTGGGCGTTGTCTCAGCAGAAGCAACTAAGCAAGGAATCCTTGTTCGTAGACAGCTGTGCATTTGCATCACGCAGCCGCGAAGAGTTGCTGCTGTTTCCTTGGCTAGAAGAGTGGCAGAGGAGATGGGATCGCAAGAGCTCGTGGGCTATCAGGTGGGCTCATTAAGTTTTTTCAAGTGTTTCTTCTTGGCGCGGCTTCTGTGGTATGCTGCTGCCGCTTCTCCTGCTCGTGCCTGTGCCTACATTGGCTCTTTTCTATCCTGTTGCTTTTGCTGGGAAGTCACCTCCTGCGTCATAAATGCAGCAGCAAAACTCAACTTGGTGTATCTGCTCAACGTTCACAAGGAGACAGTGGCAGAAACAACTGAGGGGGTCCAGGGTCTGACTAAGACGGCGAAGCTGTGGAGGCCACCGGGTCTTCTTCCACATTGCGTGCTGCCTTTGCAGGTTCGCCACGACAAACACAACGTGGGGCCCCGTTGCCGCCTCAAGTTCGCGACCGATGGCGTTTTGTTGAGGGAAATACAGGAGGACTTCCTGCTTAGGTAATCAACTCACGATTTTCCTAGCAAGGGCTCTGCAACTCTGCTGCGGCCTCGGACTCTTGTCTCGCCTCACTCGTCCCCTCCGCTAGGGCCTTCAGTGTTGCTGGTGCTGGGCTCTTAACGGCTTGCTGGCAAGGGGATCCTGAGAGCTCCCTGCACATGCACTATATTTAATGCCTCAGTTGAGGACCTTTGGTGTTGTGGTGGTGGCGGTGTTCGGTGTTTTTAGAACTACGCTAGTCTGGTTTTCTTTCTACGCTAATTGTGTCAGCAGGGATATGTGGCTGTGTTGTGTTGGCGCGTGTCGCGGGACTCAGGAAGTACTGCTGCATTGTGGTAGACGAGGCCCACGAGCGCAACATCAACGTTGATTTGTTGCTGGGACTTTTGTCTCGAGTGGTGACTCTGAGGCGCGAGCGGTTCATGCAAGAGAAAGACACACTGCCTCCACTCAAGTAAGCAGGGAGGCATGTAGCGTTCAGCAGCACTGGATAGTGTATGGATGGGGTTGGCAAATGCAGTGCTTTTTGCTCTCTTTGGGGGCTACTTCTGATGTGCCGGAGCAACAGCAACGGGTCTTTGCAAGCTCCCGTGGACATGACTTCAAGATGTGGTGTATCCGTGACGTGTATGGCCCTTCTGCCTTTACCCTGCACTCGTCTCTCGGCAGCATGTACTGCTGTTGCCGCTGCTGCTGTGGGCCCCTCAGTGGAAGTCGGCTGAGTGAAGTTTCTGTCTTGCAGAGTGTTGATAATGTCAGCCACTCTTAGAGCCACGGATTTCACAGCCAACGCCCACCTTTTCTCTCCCCCACCAGCCTTGTTGACTCTGGAGAGCCGCACATTTGAGGTGCGAGTACACTTCAGCAAGAAGACACCCGACCGATATGTCCAAGCAGCCGTCAAGAAAGCGCTCCAAATTCACACGTGAGTTACACCCTGTGTCAGGGGGAGTCCCTCTTGCTTGCAGAGCCACTCCACCTGTTGCACGAGGTGACCAGTGGCTCAGACAAACACGGAGGAAGATGACAACCGGCGGGTCTGGCTAGCCCCTCAGCCCTTGCCAAGGAATGACAAGATACTAGCTGAATGGGTAAACAAAAGGGGTATCTGTTGTTCCCAGCGAGAGTATTTCTGTGTCTAGAGTGCAAAAGGAATGGAAAGGTTAGCCGCTGCAATCGAAAGCCCTTCTTTGCAGCTACTAATGCGAGGAAACAGTGCTGGTGGGGATCTGTGGGGCGTCTACAGGCGTCTCCCCGCGGGGTCTGTGCTCGTATTCTTAACGGGGAGGTCAGAGGTCTTGGAAGCGGTGAAGATGCTGCAGGAGTGGCAGCAGCGGCGAGAGAGGAAGCTGCGGTTTTCCTCTGCGACTGCCACTGTTGCTGCTGCTGCAGAAGACGAATCTAATGAGGAAACTGCCTCAGAGGCAGAGTTTCTGCTATCTGATCAGAGCGAGGACGAGCCGCTGCCGCTGGAAGAGAATGCTCCAGGAAGCTCTGACAGTGATGTGTCTCTACACTCGCAAGACAGCGGAGCTTCTCAAAGCAGGGGGCGATGGAGGCACAAACCCGGTTTGCCTGACAAGCTGCTGGAGCTGGCCCTAGGGAGCGACGCAGAAGACAATGAGGAGTCTCAGGATGGAGTCAAGGAAGCGGAAGCGGCAGTTCTGCAAGCTGTACTATCTGCTTCTCGTGCCTCCCCGTCTGTTCAGGGGAGCCCTGGGGGGGTTCCCAAGACCGGCGACGGCACTTCATCTACAGGATCAGGAGAAAGAGGGTCATCGGAAGTTACTGCTGGAGATACCAGAGACGACCCTAAGGCAGCAAGGAAGAGTAGAATTGTGGAGACGCGTGTCCCGGGCAATACTCTGGGGGGGACCAATCTGTCTTCAGCCGACTGCATGAAATCTGCACAAGTCACTGAAGGGAAGCCAAGGTCGCATGAGGCGACTCCTGGGGCCTCTGCAGCTCATACGCTGACTGCCACATTCGATGCTCCAGACATGTCAAAGCGCCGGAACCAAAAAGGCGTCCCTGAAGGAGGGTGGCTGGGCGCAGGCGCGCTACGACGGAAGAAGCCGTCGGAGGGGAAGAGACACAGCAGCAGCACTGGTGAAGTGCAGGAAGGCGCACGACTCTCCGATGCGAAGGATACCGAGGAGTCGGAAGAAACTCACTCCGTACCGAGGCTCACTGTTCTCCCGCTGTACGCGACGCTGCCTAGGGAGCTACAGCGCCTCGCCTTCGAGCCCCCCTCCCCCGACGAGAGACGCGTGATCGTAGCAACCAATGTTGCGGAGACATCTCTGACGCTGCCGAACGTGCGGTGCGTATCTGCTAGCAAGTGCACCCATAATACCAGAAGAGGGTCCAGGGTCTGATGTTTAGGAGTTTCAGCAGGAATACTCCGGAAAATCATGCACTTTTACTGCACGCTGTATAGAATATCCGCGGGTTTGCTTCATGAAAGAGCTGCATTTGTGACACGATGCACGCATATTTCTTGAGTTCCCTTTCCGAGGGCTCGTTGTCATTGCTTGCGAAGAGGAATGGCCCGCATTCTTTTCCTTTTCCGTATCTCCCATTTCTCCGAACTATCAGTTCCTTTCAATCTGAGAGGACGCTTCTCTCTTCCCCCAGCGGATCCCTGGTGTTCGGCACTTGAGGCTTTGCACGAATTCAGCGTATGGCTAGGGGTGAACAGCGTATGGATCCCCATGCTTCGTGTTCATCGGTGGACTTGTTCCTGAGCTGCTGCCGCTGGCTTGGCGTTTGGTTTTTGTGTCATGTTTGTATCCTTAACTGCAGAGGGCTGTCCATTGTCGCACTTCATGTGTGTTGCTGTGCGCAGTTACGTCGTGGATTCAGGGCGGGAGAAGAGGAGGATCTTCACCGGGTCGGAGGGCTTCTCGTACTTCACCGTTACTTTGACAACCCAGGCAGCAGCTCAGCAACGCACTGGTCGAGCTGGTCGCGTCGGTGCTGGCGTCTGTTATCGATTGTACTCCTCAGCCGTTTTCCAACATGATATGGAACCTCACCCAACGCCGCAGATACACACGGTGCCGCTGGACCACTTGCTACTATTCATGGCTGCGCTGGGTTCGTCGATGGCAGCATGCCAACGCTGGCTTCTGGCTGGGTGCACTCCGTAGCGTGAGTTAAGGACAGTAGCAGCATGCGCTAAGGGTTTGGAGTTTATGATGGGCACAGCTTCCTTTTCCCGCCGATATCTGCCTGTCTTCGCAGGAATCCCCCGCCCATCCGCCTTCCCCTTTCCTTCTCCACCTCCAGGGACTGCCCTTGCCAATGCGCGTCGCCGCCTGGTTGCACTGGGGGCTCTCGAGCCCAAGTCGAATCTCTCGGCGCCCCGTCGCAAGCAGCAGCGGAATGACGGTCGCGAACCTGAGGTTTGCTGCACAGCGCTTGGCCGCCGCATGAGTGAAGTGCCGATTCCCCCCCGCTTTGCAAAGATTCTGCTTTTGGCGTGCTCCCGGTAACCATCGCTCCACATTTCCTGCTTCGTGTGTCGCAACGATACCTGCGTGCTAGTGATGTATTTGGACGCTGGAATTTGCGTGGCTGCATCGATCCAGTCATGACGTTGCATGAGTTGCTCACGTCCAGTCGTGCCGTGTTCATATTCACGCACTTGTGCCGTGGTTTATACCTGGTTGTTGTCGGCGTTCCCTTCTTCTGCATGCACCTGATGACTATAGACAACCTAATGACCTATTTCAGGTCTACCACCAATCGAAATTAAGGCTCTGTAGTTTATCTGCCCTTGCCGGCGCTTGCGTCAGGTGGTTGGGTAACTAGGTTTTGTTCTACGCAGGTGGCTTCCACTGGCTTGTTTGTGTTTCCTGCATGCAGGCACAAAGAGCACGGCCCCCAATTTGTCGCCCTAGCGTGCTATCTAGTGGCTGCCCTCTCTATTGGAGAGTTGCTGCCGACTTTGCCTCGGGAGGGCGAGGCGTCGGATCCAGAGAGTGGCCCGGCGGGTCTCCCAGGATCCGCCAGGAGCCCCGGTAGGAGGCCATGGCAAGAGTACGACAGCGACCTAGATGCATACATTTGGCTTTGCGGAGCCTATAGCCACGCGAAGAATCCGATCAGCTTTTGCAAATCATATGGCGTGGACGCCTCCAGATTGGCTGAGGTGGGGGCGCTTGCAGCGCAGCTGGCCCAGCTTATGCGTACCCTGCTGCAGCAGGCTCGACGTACGGATTCTTCTCAAGCTGCTGAGGCTGATCTGGAGGTGTTGAAGGCGCCTCTGCGGCTTGAACCTCCAGCGCCGGAGGCCAGACGCTGCCTGCACCAGTGTGTCGTGCAAGGCCTCATAGATCACGTGGCGGCCTGGCAAGACCCGCCCCGTCTGCCTCCAGACGCGTCCCCAGCCCAACGAGCAGCAGCTCGCGGGGGCTACCGCTGCGCGGAGCTCAAAGGGGAGTTGGCTCGCGTCCACTGCACCTCCAACATACTGCACGTCTCGTAAGTTTGCAGAGCATGCCTTCCTCCTCCTGTACTGTCTCGCGACGGAGCGGACGCTGGCTGCTCACATCCTGCAACAGGGGCCCAGGCGGATGCCGGGGGTGCACCGACTGCGTTAGGGAATCGGGAACTCTTGCACAGGAGAAAAGAAAATCTAGATTGGCTGCTGAACACGGATATAAAGGGTTTGTGGTCATCGATGCATGCAGGCCTCGGCCGAAACTCCTCGTCTACAACCAATTAATTCACACTGGCCGCGGGGTGCTGCAAGTCTGTCATCCAATTGACGATGTGGATCTTAGCAGCAGCGACACGCCGCTTGTACAGCACAGTTTTCTGCAATTGCCGGCCCCAGCGTAAGCCGTGTTTTTTAATCTCTTCGGAGTCTTACAGTCCATACAGCATATTCCTGGCAGCGTCCAGCGGGTGCACCTGGCACCTGCTGGACACTGTCGTACACCTCATGAATTGTTATGAAATGCTGCAAAATGCTTCTTATCTGCAGATACGACCCAAGCCGAGATGCAGTTGTCGGCTGGTCCCGGCCAACGTACGGTCCCCTACAGTTGCCGCTGCCGGCAGTCGAGAGACCCCTCCCCCGTATTCGGGGTCCGGTGGCTTCGCCGCTCTCCACCCAGGAGCAGCAGCAGCAGCAGCAGCTGTACGCATGCTTTGCTGCAGCACTTGTAGCTGGGAGGGCCATACCTCGTCTCAAGAAGTTCGGGCCTTCCTTGTCGGTAACGGCCGAAGGAATGCTTGCAGGGAGCTGCTCGGGGACGTTCGCAGTGCGGGCCTTTGTGGCGGAACTGGCCAAGAGAGAGGTTGCGTCTCGGTAAGAAGATCCAGGCGTCTGTCCGGCTCCGCTTTGTGTTTCCTGTTGCTTGCTAGCTAGTCTTTGGTACTGTTACCATTCGCGTCTCTGAGCAGCTACTTCAGAAGGGAAGTAAGGCTATTTTAAGTTAGAGCGCGCCTGTGTCGACCTGCTTGAACCTCCGTGTTTATCGTTCTACTGCGGCGGCGTGTCCCTGTTGGTCCTCAATGTGCATACCATGGGGAAAGAAAGTCAGAAGTCATTTGCGGGAAATAACTGTGAAGTAGTTGATATTTTGCTAATATTTGATCCTGCCTTACACGGTGGGCAGCTATGCTGTAATATGGGACAGCGAACACGCACTATAATGCTGAGGCACTGTCGCCCATGCGCTGCTTCTGCCCTCTGTTCAGGGCTGAGCTGCTTAAGCTGTGGAAGTCGGAGCCGAAGTTCTTACTCGCCGAATTTGTTGGGCTGTTGCGTTCATACAACTACGAGACGTTGCAGGATGTGCACGACATATGGCCGCCCGTATGAGATGCGACCGCAGCCGCCCTGTTCTGGGAGTAGGAAGCCGATAGAGAGACTGCAGCAGGAGCAGCCAGTTTTATCTTAGCCTGCCCAGGCCAGTTGCCGGGACTTAAGCCCTCCTAACTGTATTTCGTCGGCTCTATTGGCTGTACCCCAAACCAGACAGCAAAACAGGTAGTTCTGTCCTAGTCGCAGTCGTCTGCAAACACCCCTTCTCTTTCCCCGCGCCCTACCCCGTTCTTGGCTTCGCAAAAACTGCCCGATTGCTCGCAGAGCCATAACATGTAGCAGATGCTCCGTACTGAATATCTCCATTCCTCTCTCTAAACTTTGGCAGTCTCGGAAGCCTCCTGAGAACCAAGTTGAGTTGCCTGAGCGGGCTTCCGGGGGGTTGCCTCCCCAGAAGCCGGCGAGGGGGGGACAGCAGCACTCCCTGCATGGTGATAGGCGTATTGGGCCGTGAGAGACATCAACTTATTCAGTCTTCCCAGCATTGACTTCGGTTCCTCCATGATCCCGGCTGCGATGCGGGCGTTGTCGAATAGCTGCTCCACTAAGAGCTGCAAGCAGGGGCAGCATTCCCATCCCCAAACAGCAGTGCAACAGCCACCGTCTGCAGCTCTTCATCCACGGCGTTCCTCCATACCCTCTATCTCGCAACGCCTGTTGCAGGCATTGTATATAATATATATGAGCAGTTTCCGACGTGTTACGCAGACTTTTGCGGAGCCTAGAGTGCTTTTAGTGAGAGTCGTTGCTTACCTTGGCCACGTCGGAATTTGAGGTGCGGAGATGATACAGAGAGGTGATCAGTTCATGCGAAGGGTTTAGCTCAAGTGTGGCAGGAAGGCTCGCCAGGTCTGTGACCCACATACAGCAGACTCAAAAGTGTGAGCGCAATGCCGCAATTCCAACATGCCAAACAAACACAGCAGCAAACTGCGAACATACGCAGGCTGCAATGCAGCACCTCGTGTTGCAGCATATCATTTTCTCGCAGTGGCTGCAGCTACTGCTCTGAGTAATAGTAGTTTCGTTTCTGTATAGGATTTCACGAAATCCGGAGTGCTTTCTACGCACTAAGCTGCGCATCGGGAGCACCCTGCAGGGTGGCCTTCATCATCCGCCTAAGCGTGGGCGAAAGGAAGCCCGAGACGACTGCGGGAGAAGACAGAAGCCGCTCGGAAAACTTCACGTCAGTAACTCTCGATGCTAGAGTATCCTGAGGACCAACAGTAAGAGACAAGTGATGCCCGGTAGACAACCGGCTGCTGCTTCCTCATATACACCTCGCCACAGAACCATACAGGGCACGCTTGCACGAGGAGTAATAACACATCAGCCAGTGCTGCAGATGGGTGATAAAGACCGCTGCAAATGGCGTTTTAGGCGACAGCAGTTGTCTACTGTAGGTTTCGTGGATCATCCGACGTGTGCAGGGGGGCTAGTGCATGCCGTCTGGCATGTGGGTATAGAGCGATACCTTCACGAACGACGCCAGCTCCGTCTGCTGCTCCCCAACCAACTTCGGCTTCCCCCCATTTTCTTCTGTCGCCTTTGTGTCCTCCTCGTCTGCGGCCTCCTCCTCCACATCCTCCCCAGGAGAGTCCACCGCCACAAGACGTTTCCCCTTGTACTCCTGTGGGACCCACACGCTACGCAGCCAAAGTACGTCTCTACACGAATCCACCGTAGACGAGCAGGAAGTATAAGGCAATACGGATGGTCAGCAAGTGCAACAACTGGACTGCGGAATCTGGCCGCAAATTGCCTCCAGGTCGGTCAGCAAAGCATACGTCACCGCGCCCGACGCACTATGAAAGCTAAATACGAACCCTCTAGTGTAAAATGACCATATGTTGGTGCTGAAGGCGGCAAAAAGGCTCACAGAGAGATTCATCGCCAGGAACTCGTCGATGTCCGCTGTCATCAAGATCACGGGGCGGCTCTTAGCAACATATTGCTCCATGTAAGGAGAGGAGAGAGCCGTCTGCCGGCAGCCACAACAGCCATACACCAGTGGCTCGCTTTAGTGTGTTCGTGACGCCTAACATACCTGGGAAGACAGCTTAAAGTACCCTCCACCTGGTCTTTACGTCCATTTATTTGCGTATGGCGGCGGATTTTCTAAGCACCGTTGAGGTCTACAGAATATTCGACTGAGAACCTGCATACCGTCCTATCTGAGCAGCAGTAGTAGTAGAGGTGTTTCTGTTTGGCAGGCATTTTGTGAAGGTATTCGTCCAAAGTGATCATCTTCCCGGCCTCCTCGGAAGAGCACTCAAATCTGCAGCAGCAGCATAGCATATCAACCCCACCGGACCTGGGTTAGTGTAACGGTATAAACGAGTAGAGGTCCAAGCAAGCTTCGATCGACGCACACAATACAGGGAATTTGCACTCGGCAAACAAAATTGCCGGCAGCAGGCACGCAAGGGAACGGATATAAACAGGACGGACGCTGTCCTGCTGTTGCGGACCTAACTGCAACAAAGAAGCAGAAAAGGGCATACATATATTCTGCAACAAACGGCAGCAGTTTAGGAGGCACCCACCGAAGGAGAGGCAACAGCATGTCTTTGTAGGTGCTGCCGCTGTGTGCATCCTCCAAAACGCCCTCCTTTATATTTTGGGAATACTTCTGGTAGAACTGCTGATACTTTGCCGGATCAGACTTCATCTGCAGGCACGGACACAGAAAGAAGCAAATCCACACAAGCGCATACAAACGACTCTGCTTCACTCTCTACCTACAAACGAGCATCAGCATCCCTATAAAACGGTGTACACGTCGCTGGCACTCGCTTGTGATCGTTTGTGCTGCAGAAGACAGCGAGGGGTACACATAACCCTGGTCCGTGCACGACCTATTGGGCATGCGACTCCATCACTGACACATAGTGGGAAAACGATGGCGGCAGCACCAGACTCTGAAAACCAGTTCTAGCCTTGTTCATATGGAACATTTACGTGCATCTGAGTTGCCAACCCCATCGAAGGCTACTTGTTGTGTACCCCTTCACCATACCCCTGGCCTTCGAAGAAAAGCACGGCCATAGAGAAGTACTAGACACATCAGGAAAAAGCCCATTTGTCGCCATTTGGTGCTGGCTGCGCATGCCGTAATGCCAGCGGCATCTGTGATGTGGCTTACTTGGTCATTGAGGAACTTGAGGATGCGCTTAACGATGACTGTAGATAGTTTGCGCTGCAGCATGGAGTCTTGCATGTGCTCTCTGCTGACGTTTAGGGGGAGGTCCTCGCAGTCTACGATCCCACGGAGAAACCAAAGCCACTTAGGAAGAAGGTCGTTGGCGCTCTTCTTCACGAGTACGCGACGAGACAACAGGGAAACCCCACTCTCCAAGGGACCCGTCTGGAACAGACGGTTCGGCGGGTCGGCTGGGAAATACAAAACGGACTGCAAATATGCACAGATGCAGATAGCTTTGGAGACATGTAAATAAATAGTCGCAAGAAACCCACATAGAAAACCTTGACAGACAAATAGCTATAAAGGAATATTCACGCCGAATGATACACAGCTACACTGAAGTATGGAGGCAAAGACGGAAACACAGACCCCGTCGAAGAGACCACAGACACAAACATGCGCGACAAAGCAATCGCAAACATCGAGACACAAGCACGTTGTGGTGGGACGTTCGCAAAATTGGCGAACGTCCCACCACAACGCGCCAAGAGACCAAA
>NW_013563788.1:0-21956 GCF_000499605.1 Eimeria maxima | reverse complement strand
GTGGGACGTTCGCAAAATTGGCGAACGTCCCACCACAACGCGCCTTCTCTGGTTTGTGTGTACCAGCCGGGTGGGCCTGCAGTTGCAGGAATACTCAGCATAGCTATCGAAGGAAGTATACCGCTATCTACACGGGAACCGAACTGTCGTGCGAGTTGTCTTGGGGTAATTCAACAGCTGCGATTGTAATATATAGTTCACACGCGCCTCCGCATATTGCTAAGGCCCTGCATGTGACAGCCCAGGGGAAAAGGATCAGGGGCATGAGACATACGCGAATGGTCAATGGCGCGTCAGCTGAAAACATGATGCTGTAAAAAGGCTCTCCCCAAGATTGGTTTGTCAAATGCCTGAGGCGAAGGCAAACAAAAACAGAGAACGAAAATACCAGAGTGTCTACCACAATACACGTCCAAAATACACGTACAATCCCTGACACTAAAATTGGCAGCAGACCAGTATACTTGCATAGATGCCCTTTAAAGTATGCATGTGTACACTCACAAATGTACGTGAAACCATACGTACGTTGGTATATTCATGGTTGGACAACCACCGTGCGAACAATTGTGCGTTTAGGTATATATACAATGCGTGTGTATATGCCTAATACATATTACACATAGTGTATAGCGTTGTATATTTGTGTGCCTACCTAAAGCCGTGTAGGCAGATCATGCTCACGCATTATTCGTTCACAGAAGCACGTACGGGCGTGCACTGTGCAGAGGATTTCCATCTTTGCCACCCACAAAGAAGGGAAAAGCCGCACACAGTTAACGTTATGAAAGATAAAGAATGAAGCCCTTACAACCAACAGGCAAGGCAACTCACCTGAAGAATTCCTTGTGCTCTTCAGCGGTGGCGGAAGCTTTAAGCCACAACGCCTCCTGCGAGGACACCTGAACCTCCTTGCCATTCTCCTCCATAAACACGGGAAAGCTGCAGCAAATTGACTCCACAAGGAAGCTAAGTATATCGGCATGAAGGGCTGAACGAGCAGCCCAAGGGTCATTCCTCAACCGCGTGTCACCAAACAAAAGGCAAAAATACACGGCCTCCACAGCTGCTGCCCCATGAAAAACCTATTGTTGAATGCCTTCTAGGGAGCACTGTGGCAGGGCAAGGAATGCATAGATGGGCAAGAGACATAAGGCGAATTTAGCAGAGCGCCGCACACGGAACAGCACTGAAATTGTCGAAAACGTAAAGGCGATAAGCCGATAGGGACGACTGTGTTGAATACGCACTTAACGAATGCCGAAAACTTCTTGGCGCATTCCTTTACTCTATGGGGATTGGCAAACTCCAGACAGTCTTGTTTCAAGTGACAAACAATTCTGGTTCCTGAGGGACAGCTGAGGGACTCCAAAGCGGCATGCGACAACGTAAAAGAACCCGAGCCGTCACTGCACCACCGTAACACCCCCCCACCGTCTCGAGACCGCGTGAACACCTCCACGCGTTCAGAGACAACAAAACTGGAATAAAAGCCCACGCCAAACTGAAATGCGCACACGCACAAAGAGGAATGAAACCGAAAACTCCAGAGCCCAATCTAAACCCTAAAGGTAAGCAGATACGAGCGGACACAGTGCAGGCCATTCACGCTGGGAAGTCTGACGCTCAGGCCCGTCCTTCCCCAACAGTTGTGAATACACCACATATATAAATGAGCGCCCTCCTCTTCCAGCCCCAGCACCCCAACACATTGAGCGTTTCGAAGTCAGCTCGACGAGGAGCCTTAGAGCGAAAACATCATGTCCTAGGGTAGACTCTACTGCATACTTGGCCTATGATGTCCTTGCTGGCCTCTGGCCCTGCGCTTTTCAGGAACTCCAAAGACCCGCTTCTCGCGATGGTACCCAAATTTTTGACGAGCTCGTCTCGGCTCATTCCCACTCCGTTGTCCTGCAAGTACAGAACCAGTATCGGCGGGCGAAGCAGCATCAAGAGCCCCGCAATAACATCAACAGCAAGCCCATGCACACATCCCTTCTGGGTTTACGTTTTAGGCATCCCTCAGCATTTCGAAGTGTTGTCGGTCGGGAGGCAGTACAAATATGTTTGACCGACTCCACCTCTGGTTCCCTTTTTGAAATGCATGTCGGTGTATTGTCGGGCCTGTGCTCCTGTGAACTGTACTGTTGCGTCTCTCAGTCGCTCCATCTCCCTGCCTCCCGGTCCTTTTGTCATTATCTTTCTGCCGTTCCCCACCTGATTTTTCTCTACTGTTCTGCCGCACGGCCACTTGGTGCATGTAATTGACAAACATGTATACAGGGGAAAAGATGCAGCTTCTCAGGATTCACTTAAAAGTACCTCGATAGTTAAAGTCTTCTCGGCGGGGTTAGCACGTAAGACGACACGAAGTTGGCCTCGCTCCTGCTGCTGCTGTCCCTCTTGCTGCTGTTCAGATGCCTGCAGAAACCTGAATTTCTCCAACGCGTCGGATGCATTGGAGATGAGCTCTCGGATAAAGACTTCCTTGTCCGTGTAAAGTGAATGGGTGACAATCTGCAGCAGCTTCTGCGTCTCTGCCTGAAAAGGATGTCTCTCCTCCCCCCCTGCAGACTCTACTGGGGACCCCTCAGCAGCGCTGGCACTTGTTGACAGACCTCTCGACTCCGCTTGCTCCCCCAAGCTGCGGCAAGCCCAACCCCACTTGGGCTGCACGGGCGGAGCAGGCACCGCATGCTGCGGTCCGGTAACAGGTACTCTAGCGAGTCCGTGTGACCCCCGATGGGCCCCAATGGTTGCTAGTGATATGCAGGAGTCACGGTTGCCCCTAACGGAAAGGTTGGAAGGCAGAAGCTGCCTCTGTAGAATAGATGGGCAAACACGTCTCATTTTATTGCTGAACGTCAACGAATGCTTGGAGCCCAGGACCGACGAGGGAAAACCGGGCGCTGCTTCCCTTATTCGCAAATGGCACGGGACAAAGCAATAGAGGTTCTATAGGAACGCTTTCCTAGAATTTCTTCGGGGTGTACAGACGGCCAGAAGATAGCCTTCCAAGCTGGATCAAAGTGACGAAAGCAACCGCAAGATCATAGAAGATTCCGAGGTTCAGCTCACTGCAACTACGAGGCAAAAATGCACACAATATCTCACAAATCTAAGTTTATGAATTCCTAAGTGTTTCCCCGAACCGTAGGGGGCCCGCTGTTGGGCTTGCTGCACTGGGCCATTGGCAGGCCCTCGTCGTCCCCACGACCGAGCGGGGCTTTCACGGCGTACTTACACTTACCAAACCCACTACAAAGTCTCCTTGATCAAGATTAGTATACCAAGTTTAATGGCAACAGAGCTGCGTTTGTTGGACCCCCCAAGTATATCGTTGGGAATGGCCACTCTTGCCCGCCGGTGTCGATTGTCTCTGTGGAGCCAGGCCTACACCTTAGGCATGATCGTGTAGCGCTGGAAATAATTGTGTTTTCACTGTGTCCTCGGAAGACTACAAATGCCAGTTGAGGCCCGGCGCTATGTATATAAAGGGGAGGTCACCCAGAGAACTGTTCCCCCCCACACGCACTCACGGAGCTAGACGGCTGTCTTCACTGGGGGAAACTAAGTCTTTAGGAGCTGACGAGAAGGCATAAACTGGCAACTTTGCAGCAGGTTCATTAGTCGATTATACAGAGGAAAGCGGTGGGGACACTCGGTAATTAGTGTCCGCGCGCCGAAGGCCGTTATTAAATGCAACGGATAGTCCTTAAGCGCCTTTCAAAGAGAAGCTAGCTCACGTTCTGACCTCCCTGGTTCTTGAGCTGAACACCACTATTCCTGGAGGCTTGTGCGAAGAGACGGTCTCTTCTGGATCAGCAGCGTATGTAGCTACTGGGTGCTCTTTCTGCAAGACAGCGGCAACTGCAAGGATGCTTCGACGCATGCAATGGCATTGCACGCTCACTTATGTGGCTCTTAGCAGCCAGCCTAAAGCCACGGGGACAGACAACGTCACATGCACTGGTCGTAGACAGACGCTCATTCATCATTTGCTCCCTCTGCGGTGGCTAGGTGCAGCTAGCAACGAACTCTAGTCGCAAGTAGTGCATGTAGTGCACACTCAGACTGAACATCATGCCCAGTTCTACCCCGTAAGATATGTTTCCGGCAGGTATACTTAACGGCACCATCAAAGCGCTGGAGAGCATGTGCTCACCTCTCTATTGTAACGTATCTTCGGTTCAAGGGCTCACCGACTGGAAGGGTTATGCTTTTACTGCGCATTCAAGTTACGTGCATGTGGCGTTGCTTAATATTTCAAAAGGCGTTGTAGCAGTGGGAGCTCACACGGGGACAAATTTTTGTCACCATGTAGAAGCGAGGCTTGGTTGCTCTGGTGAGCTGCGAGAACAAAGGCTGGCATACATGAACCAACTACACGTTTGCAGACCGCTAGCCTAAGCACCCCGGTAAGTTGTGATTAGCGCCGCCGTCTGCAGCGCTGAAGTGGAGCATCATGATCGAGTGTAGGAAAGGAGTCCTTAGGGCGGAACAACACCGCTGTGGAAGCAACACCGCTGTGTAACAGAGCTTGGAAGTGCACAAACCCTCCTGGGCGTACGGGTGCATAGAATCTCACATACGCAGAGGAGAGCTCGAACGGGGCTTCTACGTTGCCAGGTAGGCACAGCAATGTGAGCATGCAAATGCAGTAGCAGCGAGGCCAGCTATTATTCTGTATTTGTTGCGCTGAACCATGCTCTGTTGGATTACTCTGTGGCCCTGCATGGCGGAATGCTTGCGGTGGAGTTATCAATGGCAAGCGTCCAGTGACGGAAAACATCTAAACAACTCATAGTGGGGCAGAACCTGAATGCGCGAGTGCTGCACGCGGGCATGCAATATCGAAAGTGCAACAGAAATTCAGGATTGCACAGAGGAGAGTGCGGTGCCTCTGTGGAGACCCAAACAGACACCCTTCATATGCCCCAATGCTGTCGTCAGGGACTAGACGCAGGAGGAAGGGCCAATTAAAAATGGGACTCCTCAGTTCGCCGGCACTGCCTACCCTTCAGTTTCTTTCCTTGCCTGCTCTGTTGAATTGTGCTGGGGCCACACCACAAACCTGCAGATGGTCATTATCCCAGTGAACATGGTGCCTGAAGAGTACGTTTAAGCAATTCAAAGTCTCCTGCAGAACCCACGAAAGCTGCACCACGCTCATCTGCTTCCATCCGAATCAGTCAGCCACACCCGTAGCGACGCCACTCCCTCCGGAGGTGCCACGACAGATGAAGAACGCGTCATGTTCTCGCCATTACGAGCCTCTGGCGGAAAACAACGTGCTGGTGCTAGGTAAGCTAGCCACTGCTGCTGGAACCCGCTGTCCCCTACATCTGGGGCGAATCAAGCAAACTCCTGGACGACTCCAATCTAATCTACTCTAGTACAGCACACAATTTCACGACCCCAGTAGCATCTTGCTTCAAGTAAGAAATGACGTGTGCATGAAGAGCTACTCTGGGGTTCTTTGGAGGTCACATGCTTCCGCTTTCTGCTAATACCTAGTCACCAAACCATGCATATGCATGGATCTGGCCAATGTTTTTGTGGAAGCAAGCTCTACATTCCAGTATGGTGTTTGCCCCCCTACCCTCTTTACCACTGATCAAATATTGGTCTGGAGGCTTGAAGGCTTTACGCCTTCAAGCAAAGCTGCTTGCAGGGCGCAAGCTGCGCCCTGCAAAAAACAGATAGCCTGTACCTGGTGATCGTAGAAAAGACGCTCAGTGGTTGGCCTCGGACCACTGAGAAACCTCGTGAGCATTCAATGGAAGAACCAGTATGCAAACTTGACAGTGTCCTAACCCCGTGTGCACGAGTGCAGCTTCAGTAACGGTGCTAGATGCCGTGCGCTGAGCACATGTAATGCAGGGTTGCACCACATGCTGCAGCCAAACTGCCAGTAAACCACTTCCTCCGGCGTCCACATCCCCGATGCATTATCGCTGCCCATGCGTTGTACTTCGTTGTCTCCGAGGGTCTGGCTACCAATCCCACGGTCTGTTGAGGCGTTGGCCGCTTCAGCAGGAGGTGAGCCTGTGGGTTTTTTTTCTGTATCTGCTTGCGACGAAGCAGGGCAACAGTGTAATGAGATGTACGCACTTATTATACGCCGAAGAAAATCCTGTCGAGACGCCGGTGGCAGCGGCTCTGCCGAAAGCGGTAGAAGCCGGTGCCTCTTCCTTCTCTGTTTCTTAGAAACAGGTCGAGGCAGTGCAAGACGGAGAGTGGTCGAGTAGCTGCTGGCAGCTGCCAAGTAGCTGTGCAGCAACTTTCCACACTCATTCCAAATAAGAGAATGCCACGCACATGCTGTCTTCGAACAACGGTGTGGCTCAGCTCCCCAGTCTGCCCCACAGCAGCAACGCCCGCTGGCAAGCATGTCCCGAGCTTTGGCAACTTTCTTGGCTGCTGCTGCCACAAGGCGGCGAACAAAGGCTCTCCACTCGCGTTGAGTTCCTCCTCCCTCTGATTCACTGTGGCAGTCGTCACTGGGTGGGTTTGGGTCTGAGGTGGTGCTCTTCATGCCCGAAGGTTGCCCATGCACCCAAGGTTGGCAAGTCTCTGAACTGGCCTGGGAGTAAAAGCAATTGCAGAGCTTTTCGGATGAAGAAGAACACTGTGTGAAGGCCTGCTTAGCGAAGCATGCAATGCTGCTCGCCGCCTGTAGCGGGGCTCCTTGTGTACACGGCTGCAAATCATACGAGCACATAGCGGTTTCTCCTGTGGCTCCATCTGGGTCCGCTTTCAAATCCACCAGGTTTGAATTGACTTCCGTCTCCTGCCTTTCTGGATGAGGGTTGGTCGACAGGAGTGACGGACCCAAGGGATGCTCTCCTCCTGGTAGCTCCTGATACCGCTCATCCCCCACAAAACCGAGTTCAGGATTGTGGATTCCGGTAAGCGTCAAGACGTCGGGAAGAAGAACTCTAAAAATGCGTTTGACACTGCGGCGAATCCTCTTGACTTCTTGTAGACTATCACAATCATCAAGAGCTTGCTGTTGTCCATGCAGCTCCGACTCACCTACACTACGGCTACGAGTAGCAGCCCTGTCGATGTCATGTGCAGCTACATTGGCTTGGCGCTGAGCAACGCCAGGCCGATCAGCGAAGGGACCGAAAAACGCGGTCACACCCACAGCCCGCCAGCGCCAGAAATTGATATGCCTACAGGCGCAAGGGAAAAGAGAGCACCGCAGGTCATCCAGAAAAGGCCACACATCGGGTTCGGGATGAGCTTCCGTCTGTTTCTGAAATTCACCATTTTGCCCCTTCTTCTGTGCAGCACGCAAGTGTCTATTTAAAAGGTAAAAGGGGTCTCTAACGAATCCCTTTGTCAGCGGAGTCGCAGCCCACAACAATTCTACAGGTAGCCATCTCCATTCCCTTGGAAGGTCATCGATATGCTTATACACCTTTCGTCGCTCCCTAACGATGTCTTTCAGCGCTCCGTTTGACTCAATCTGTTCTCCCTCCTCCAAAAGTCGCACCTCTTCTTCGGCTGCTTCTGCTGCTTCCCACCGGCGACCATGCGCTGTGCCTGCCAGTCTTCGAACTGAAGGCTGTCCCGCCGAAATAACAGAATTGATCCGTCTGCGTTTTCGGTTGGACTCCTCCTCTTGCTCGTGCGCGCAGTCTTCAGGAGAGTTTTCGCCCTGTCGGCAGGCCTTCCAAACAACTCTAGAAAGACCAGACGCCAGTTGAGCAAGGCTCGTGCAGCAGCCAAGCTGGTCAAAATCAAAGCTGCCACCGTCTCGCCTCGAACGGCACAGCGCCAGCTCTATGTGCATGCGCGGCAGTGGTGGTTCATATGTAGGAGCCTCTTCCCCATCACAGTCTCCTGCGAATTCATTAGCCGTAGCATTTGCTGCAGACTTTACGGCAGGCGAAGAGGTAGCGATGCCATCGCCACTTTGAGCAGTGGCGTCCGCCTCCTTGATAAATCCTCGTAAATTAAACATCGCCGCAGCGCGTAGTAGAGGCAGAAGAGACACGGATCGGGGCCTGTAGCAGCAAAAGTGCAGAGTAATGACCAGCAAGGACTGACAAACCTTTCATATAGGCAGCTTCCAGCTCTCACGGCTGGTCGTCCACCTGTAGGGCTGCCATGCTGATCTGGCTGAGATGGGGTGTAGTGTCATATGGAGGATGACTGACAGGAATGCAGCAACGCGAGGGGCTACTCGCTGAGCGAGACGCAAGGCGTGGCGGAAGTCCTTAAGAAAGAATAGGCACAACATAACAGGGAAGAACAGTTTCTGCACGGTGCCTGTGGCAGCTAAAATACGACAGAGAAATTTCTTTCAAGTCCGAGGTGCGCACGGGTCTCAATGAATGCCATGGACGCTAAATGTTCGCTGTAGTCGAATTTCAGCGGGACAGCATCTTCATGCCTTGTCCTGATAGCTAGCCTGGCAAGTGTACAGTGTCTGGGAGAAGCGAATGCTTACAATCATTCCCCCCATTCGAGTTAAATCAAATACCTCCCGGGCGTTGTAGCTTGGGCCTCCCCATGGAGGAGAAAGGAAGACCTGAGAAACCGCATCACCCAGAAAACCCCTGTGACACCTGCAGTAGCAGCATAGCAGCTACTCTCGAGGCTTATACATACTGCATAGGACAGTCCCTAAGCGGCTTCTTCAAGGGCTTGCAAACCCCCGCATTTACGACCCCTAAGCTGCAATTTCTGAGCACCATTTGCTCCCTGCCTTTCGAGCAGTTAAAAGCTGAATTCGCTGACAATAAGCCCTTACTACGTCCAGCGCGCCTCTCCGGAGCTGGCGAGAAGTCAAAGTTGCAAAGTCCCCTATGATAAAATCTACGCGCGAAGTGACCTGAGAACCTGCACCATCTCGCCACCAATATAGACGCAAAGCTTAGCGCTTGGACACTCCGCTGTTAGCAGGGGCGTGAGAACCTAAGACCAAAATGAGGTTCCAACCACTATGCAGAGCCATAAACAGCCCACTCAAGGTATCATCGACCGCCCACTGGTTCATCAATTGACGAAAATAAAATTCCCCAACAAATTAAATCCCCCCTCGCACTTTCGCCGCTATGAACACATCCAGCCAGAATTTCCCAAATGTGCTTTGGCGCCTCAAACTAGCTCTCGCTTCAAAGCATGCACGGTGTCCCACGAAAATGCGACGGTAATGGAGCAGACAACTCTCCCTACACGCGTAATCAGCGGTGACTCTTCATCTGTAGCAGATGACTTTTCATCTGTAGCAGATGACTTGTGGGCAATGGTTTCCCTTCGAGACCGCGCCAACTAAATATGCATGTGAATATAACTGTCTGTCCTTTATTTGGTTCGGGCGGATAAAGCGGATGATGCTCACCGTATACCGCAGCATTTGCCTTGGCCATTTGGATGCGTATCGGGTCTATTTCGCAAGATATGACAAATCCACACGACTTTGTAAAGGCGATAGTGTTCCCCCCAGCCTGAGCACGAAAGGTACATTGCCCGTAACGGCGCCTTGTTAACTGGCACTGTTGACCTTCCGGTGACAGCAGCAGCAACAGAAGTCAGAAAATGGCGGCTGTGAGGGATACAGCAGTGGATGAACTGCGGCGAAATGCTCACGAACCCCTGCAAATCCGTCCAGGATCAAATCACAGCGACACCGTTCAGCTGTATGCAAGGCCAGTTGTTCGGGGGTAACAGACCACCACATTTCCTCGTCAAGCTGAATACCATCATCAAACCTCGAAAATAGTTCTCCCCGGCGGCTCTCTCTTTGCCTGTCAAGTAGAAGCACAATGAATGCAGCCCCACAAACGTGAGTCTCTAGTAGTTGTCCTCCGCCGCAAACCAAACCAAACCAACTCATGACCGAAGAATGATCATCGTGATTTCTTCAGTTTGTATGTTTAGCTCTCTGGAAATGCATGTGTCACATTTGTTTGCAAATGATACTGCAAAAAACATTTGATAGTTTCTACGGCCAGTGGCAAATGGAACTTTGCTGGAGAACAATGCCTGTTGTGCTAGGATATAACTGCAAGCCGTTCACCAACTTCGAAGCTTAAAAGGCGCACATCTTTGGCCTCTTATTGTCGCAGCTATTCACACGTTTGGGGTGGAAGGCTCACTCCTGTTTGCTTCTAATTCGTGGCCGTTTTCCTGTAAACACGCCCCCTGTTCCTTGCGGGGGAGTGTAGGCCCAGACCTCCGCTTCCAACAGGTCAGTGACACAAAGTGCTGACCCCTTCCCCATCGCCTAACTGGAAAAGCTTCATGAGGTCAGATATTCACGGTTGTCACAGGAAGAGAGCACCGCGGCCGGCACCTTGGTTGAATGCGGTTGGTAAGAGATACAAAGATATCCTCTTAGGAGGTCCTTCGAGAGTCAATGACACATATATATCTTAATCAACCATTCAATTTTCGTTTTACCAGTGGCAACCCACGCAATCATCGAAAGCCCCAACATCTCGCAGGACTGAGAACTAGCAAGCACAGCAAGAGATGATAACTGGCTTTCCTGTGCAAGCATTCCTCAATAATCATTCTTAAATATATATTTACTCAAATACTTCCTTTAGTCTTAAATGACTTAGAAATTGCTGGAGATAGTATGAAAGTTGGTTGAACTTAAGGCCTAGGGGGCCCCCTGGCATGCAGGCGGGCACGAGTCCACCGGGGCCCCGTGGCGGAGAGGAGCTTTGCCAAAGTGGTAAACGACGTCTTCCGGCGGGTTCCCTATACTTATGAAGTGATTGAAATTTATCTTCGGCCCTGTGGCTTTCTTGTCCTTCTTAGTGGCTCGCAGTTAGTATTCTTCTCGGTGCAGCGCCCCACACAAAGTCACAGCGGAAGACACTGTGGTTTCCCCCCCTTTCTCTCGAAGGTACGACCTGTGACAAGTGTTTATGTAGATAGAAAATTACTCAAGATTCTTCCGGCCTTGCGTAGAACTACCGGCAACCGCTGTAGCCGAAGTATCACCGGCAGCAGTGCGGCGACCGGAATTTATAGCGTACGTTCTAATGACGGACGACGAGCAACAACAGCAGCAGCAGCTTGCTGCTTTGCAGCTTGGGCTTCAGCAGGTAAGGAGACACTCTCTTCTTTCGTTCGTGGCCCTTCTGTTCATGATGAGTCTGGCGGGATTTCCAGCATTGTTTAAGGCAGTGCGAGCTGCTGTTTGTATGACAGGGTTCTAGTGCATTAAGCCCTCCGAACGAACTCAGTTGCATGCAGCGCTCCTAAAGTGCATTTGTCCTGTCGTATGTAGGCCCTGGAGGCGCAGAGCATGCTGGCATCGCTAACATCGCGCTGCTTTACAAAGTGCGTCGACAAACCGGGTAAGGAAGGTGCTTCATCTATCATCTCTTTGGGGATACGGGCCTCCCGACGGCCTCTCATAGCCCATGGTGGAGACACATGTTGGTTTTGATTCTGGAAAGCACGAGCATGCGTGAAGTGATTTGCCTCCCCTGTCGTTGCTGTATGCTTTGCCACTGCTGTAGGCCGGTCTCTTTCGAGCAGCCAGCAGCAATGTGTCTGGCAGTGCGCCCAGAGATGGAGTGAAGTGCAACACTTCGTGGGGATGCGCAGCAGAGCCCTTCTGCAGCAGCAGGGAGGAGCTCTTCTGGGAACAGCAGAACCTGGATCGAACATGTCTGCAGACAGCCTTCTTAGTTGACCAGAGGAGCAGTAGCAACACCAACGGCAGATCGCCTAGCAGCGTCAGCACTATCCCCTTTCTTCGTAATGAGTTTCTTGCATAGCTAGGACTTCTGTATAAGTGTTACTTACACTTGGCACCGCTGCCCCTTGGGAGGGTTTCTGGGTGAATGGAAATACTGTTCCTTGACACTCATAACAAACCCAATTTCGGGCTGAGATATGCATAGAGGCGCTGCCGGCAAAGAGTTGTGTTGCGACGTCGCACAACCTCTGAAAGGTCCGGCAAAATCGTTCGTTTTCTTCGGCCTCCATGGGGCCGTAGTCCTCTTACTTTGGATACATTTTATCCACTAATAGAAAGCTAAGGACAAGTTTATACTTCCTTTCAACTTCACATAGAAGTAAACTTGAAGCTCAGAATTTTAGACTACAGCAAAGTCTAGAACTATAGGTGCGATTAGGTCGTATGTGTCTGTTGGTTGCTACCAAGGGTCTAATTGTTTGACGGTTTTTGCATTATGCGGAATTTCGACTGATATATATAACTGAGGGACAGATCGCTTTTTTGGGGTCTGCCCCAGGCGCGCCCGGCATTTTGATTGTTGCGCTGTCGGTACAATAACAATAATAGGAGTGGAGAGGTAGCTAATAGAGTTAGAACCCTGCTCTATTATGGTCTAAACTCCCAATTCCTTATAAACAGACTTTTCAGGCTGGTAGCAGGTTTTGAGTTGCGCCCTGAGATATTGCGCCTGCATTATGAAATTAGGGATTCAGCCCCTCATGCACTGCAGTGGATGCCGCTCAACTCGAGCGTCTGTGGTAGCCGTTAAGTTGTAACATCGTCGTCGCTGCTCACGAGAATTCCGTTGCAGGGTTCATCTGAAGAGGAACTTTCGTCTATCTCTACTGGCAACCTTGTACTCATCTCGTTCTCATCAGCTTCTGCTGCTGCCTTGTCAACTACTTCAACCGCTGCAGCCTCTGCTGCTGCAGCTGCAGCTGCAGGACAGATACGCGCTAAGGCGACTTCCGCTGTAGTGTCGACGAATAAACAGATTGTTAACAGGAATGCGGTACCTGCAGACATTGCATCTTCTGCCGTGTTTTGGGCCCTCTGAAGAGTAGCCACCGGATCCTCCTTTGTTGGAAACCGGTGCTGCTCCAGCTGTTGCAGCCAAGCTTTTGCTTCCTCACAACAGGAGTACGCACACACCAACGCAAAAGCAGCTTTTGACCGTAGACGCAACGGGAACGCAAGGCTACAGCCCTGGAGGGACCTGCGGGCCAATAGCAAAACAGCCGCAGAAGAACCCCAACAAGCAAATTAACTATTCCGTTTTCGATTGCAGGCTACGCTGTTAGTCCTTAAATTTCCGTTGACGTGAAATGCTACCTTACCCAGTGTTGTTCCTCTCAATACCCCAAAGGGCCCCACGAAGAGGCAACACAACGAGTTCCAGGTCGCTTATCTTGATGGTGTATGTACATTTGAATTCCCAAGCCAGACTTTCGTCACTGCAGCAGCATCGCTGCGTTTGGCCTCTGCATCGTGTACAGTACGTTGCTGCAGATGCCCTAACAGCAGCGGTAGTACGCGGTAGAACCAGCTGGAGAACGTAGACGCGGCCTTCTAGCAAATGTGGGGCTGCGAACGCAGAGAAAAAATCAATGGGAGCCTAGTGCTTACCAGCAGTCGCTCAAGCTCGGATGGATACGGGGCAAATGAAGCGCCGTAAGGTAAGTATCTGATTTTACTGCTTTACGTTTAGTGCCTCCTAGTACCTGGGTTGTTGCTGCGTGCCTCAGTCTGTTGCGACCTGAGGGCAGTACTGCTGCTTGCTGCAGCCGGCTTTTTAGCCACGAGAAATGCCTTCTTGAGGCCGCCCCGCTTATTCGTTTCAGTTGAAGAGGAACTGGAGCGTTTGCAGAGGAGGGTACAATTCTCGACTGCTCCAACATGAATAATGCGCTCATTGTTGCGGCTGTTGTCACTTCTGCAGCTCCCAATCCAGCTCGCTATCCATGGCGAGCCATGTGGTGGATTCGCAGTCTTGCCTTGCTGGAAGCAAAAAGTAATGGCCTGGGTAGCCAGGCTTCCTTGGGGTTCCTGGCCCTGTGCAATAGAGAGGCAATAGGCTCCTGCATCTGCAGGAGTAGCGAAGACTCCATCCCAAACCAGGTATTCGGCAAGGCTGCTGCTGGCCTTTGTGGGATGCACTGCTGCTGTGTTTGGCCCCTTCCCCGTAGCTGCTGGTGTTCGAGCTTCTGTTCCAGCCGCCGCCCCAACTAGCTCAATACGAGCTTCGTGTGTAACCCTAATGCGCTGCCTTGGGGGAGGGAGTGTCCCTGCAGATAAGCAGCCACAGCAGTTTGGTTTGAGGGGAACGCTGAAGCGTTCCCGAAATGAGAGCAGAAAGTGTGTCGAGGTAATGACTCTAAGGCGTTCTAAAGCCCTTGTACTAGAGCGATAGACACACCCTTGTAAGTTGTTTTGGGAAAGGAAACAGTCTCTTGCAGATCAAGCCGATGCTTGCGAGCTACTGCAGCACAAGCAAACTGCCGGAGGACGTCGCGGCTCTGGAGTTCGCCCCAGCAGCGCTCCAGTGAATCTGCAGAGACAAGACCAATAAGGGTGGCTCATGCAACACAAGACCAATAAGGGTGGCTCATGCAACAGGAGGATGGGGGGATTGGAGCCCAGACAGAGAATCACTCGCAGCTGCAGTAGGCAGAGCAAACGCCCATCCTCTCCAAGCTGGCAATATACTTCAGTGTAGGTAGCTCTTGCCTGTGTTGAAGACGAGATCGCAACAGAGAGCAGCCGCCCCTTCCTTGTCACATGTTTGCACGCCTGAACCTCTCCAGCACAGGAAGTCACTCGTGTGCTGCATTGCTACAAGTTTGCGAGGTTGAGCATGCGCCGAGTGCACGCTGGCTAAAACCTAACGGTGCTTCAGTCGATGCGCTCTTAGGTGCTTGCTTGGCTTTCTAGTTAGACGGACAGGGTCCTATACTCATGGGGATCCGAACCCCCTCCCGAGTCCCCTGTCCCTCCTCAGACAAAACTTCTTTGTAGTGCCAGGGTTCTATCTGTGGATGACTGCAAATGTTAAGGAACAGCTTTTGGCCCTTTTGGAGTCGAGTCTTAATTACATATCGGGGCATGGGACTTATCCATACTGCAGTTCCACTCTCTTCTTTCAGGGGACCGCAGCCCTGAGAGGCTATGTGGGGAGCAGCGCTTCCATGAAGCAGTTGGTGAATTCCTAGAGCATCCCCAGCGGCTTGGTCAACACCCAAGCAGCGGGAGGGCCTCGCCGTTCCACAAACCACTGGGGGCGCTCCCGTGGGCCCCTGTCCTTGAAGCAGGACATCTCTTGCCCTTATGGCCGATTCCCACATTCTGTGCTAAATTTCGCTTGGTTGGGTGTACTATTGTGCACTAGATAGAGACACCTCTTGACAAAATCTGTATTTCTGCCTAAGACCGAACTAACTGCACCACATCACTCGGTAGTGCCTCAGGGTGCCCTCCGTTGCACCCAGCAGCAGGAAAAAGCCCGAGGTGCAACCTTTTTTTTCTCTGTAATTGGGGAGTGCTGGAATGAGGCAGAGAGGGTGGCGCGAGGCGAATGGCATACGCAAAGATGCCAGCAATTCGGTCGGGTTATGATAAAGGCACCATCTTCGATTTACAGATAGACTGACAAACCAACGGGAAAAACAGTATAAGAAATTCCCAGCACCCACACCGAGGAGAGCGTCTGCTTCCCGTGTCCACCAAGGAAACCGTCAACCTTCTCGCGCACACCCAGTCGCACGTCCCTGAGTAGACGCAAAACAATAAACAGACAAAAGTGCACACTGAAGAATAGCGGTGTCTTGCTGTCACCCTAGCCCCAAGTGCATGCGGGGGGACCTGGACCGTCGTGGGCCAGCAGCGGTGGAGGGTCCAGGTAGTGCGGGCTGTCTGCAAGATGTATTCAACGGTCTCATTCCATTGTGTTGCTTCATTTCCGATATATTTAAACGTATGCATAGTGGGTTGAGGGAAGAATAGAGGCCATACAGGAAGTGCCTCTCGGGCTACGTCCTGGTCTGGTGCTCCCCCGGGGGCCCTGAGGACTGCCAGCTCGTTGTTAATTTCAAATGCTCTGTTTACGTTCACGCTTTGCTTTTGCTGACCCCTCCAGCGTGGAAGGACACACCAGGCGCGCAGGACGCAAAATGGGCCATAATCTCACGAAGTGACTATGGACGCCGATCCCAGAGGACTGTGAGGCTATGAGGGCAGGGGCATAGCCAGGAAGGCAGCCAGCTGCTACCTCTGCTACCTCCTGTGCCCAAGGTAGCCCGAAACAGCGATACAGCTGCAGCATGCATACGTCCCATGCGCCGTTTATGTGCCGCCGTCGTGGCTGCGAGGAGGAAGGCCCGTCTTAGTTGCAGCTCAACGGATGCTGGCGCGTTTCTGCTGCCATTTGCAGTTCCTACAGCAACAAAGTCAGGAGCTACAGAGGGTGAATGCATTACGGTCACTGGAAGCCGTCTTACCTGTCGTGCCTGCTTTGGCCCTTGTGGAAGAACGCCTTTTACATGCACAAATGGGAGGGCCTTTCTGCAACAGCAGCACTGTAGGCAGCAGCGTCAGATGCTGCGGCTGCTGCAGAAGACGTGGGAGTGCGACTACTGCTACCCTGCTGCTGCCCACAGCAGCAGCAGCAGGCTGTGGTTCGTGCTAGCATTCACCAGGCATGCTGCTAGTGGTCTACAAGCGCGAACTATTTTCTCAGCCTCTTCAAGGCTTCCTGTAGCGATGTTTGGCGGTTCGTACGAGCAGGCGCAGTCACACCGGTTGCAGCAGCGGCAACAACAGACGCACCAACTGCATGCTCAGCAGGCACGAAGCATAAGCACGAAACGCCGGCGCTACTTCAAGATGCGGAAGTTCCACAAAAAGAAGTACAAGAAGAAGCTGATGCGTGCGAAGAAGGTGCCTTTTGTAGAGATCAATCGACCCAAGAGGACATGGAAGACGCTTCGACAGATGCAGCTCGTCAGGAAAGAGTTTCGAAGGGGCATTCCAGGCAAAGGCGCGCGATTGTTGCGTCTTAAACGGCAGCGTTAACATTTCCAGAGACACTGCAACAAGTTCCGTCTATTGTAATTGGGTTTCCATGTTGGCGGTCCATACCGTGCATTGTAGTTTTCTTCGCTAGTAGTATGGGCTTGACCCATCGTCTTTTACGGCATCGCCATCCCAGAGGGCGAACATCGGGGGTTTCGATCCCAGTTCCTTGTAAGACAAGTTGTAAATCCTATAGCTGCCATTTCGGTGAAGTAAATACATCCTAGACAGCTCTGTTAATGCCTACTCGCTCGCAAGGGTACCTCGCTGCTTGCCGCGTTTGTTCACAGTGAAGTTTTAGAAATCAAGGGGAAAAGCAAACAAAGGATAAATGCCCCGGGGTCCACGAGAAGTCTGCGTCCTCGTGGATGGGCCAATAGATACCTTGCTAAGCAAGGTGGGGTAGTGCAGTTGAGAGGAGGCAGGAATCAGCTACCCTTCTATTAGCCACGCACTGCCTAGCATTATGGAGCCGCAGGTGTTATTTCTTTCTTTTTGAATGATGTGCGAAGTGTTGGCAACCCACTGCGGTTTCTCGCCAGAAACGTTCGACACAATTGCCTCTCAAGATGCGTCCGAAAGTCCCTCGCTGCAGAACATCAATTGTGAGGTATTACTGATTCCAGAGGACACCTTGTGTAACATTAACAACGAACGTATGTGCACGGTTCAGGTTCCAAAAGCGGGACTCTAGCGTTGCCGCTCCATTTTAACTGTACCAACCTGTACCAACCAGGCCGCGCCGTCGGCCCCAAGGCAGCTACTTCAGGCGAGGTGAGGGCTTGCTCCGAGAAGTCTTCCTCCCGAGTGAAAAAGGTCCTGGTTGCCGCAATTTGAGCAATTAACAGAAAAAAGGCCCTCCGCTTGCCTACGCTTTGTTCGTACGTACGTCAAGTCAGGAGGGTCCCCTGCGGGGAGCTGTGGGAACTTCGGGTTCATGAGCATTTGGACGGGGAAAAGGACTTGCGTTATTTTAAATCGCATTTTCTACATCGAATTCTGCACATTTCTGCAAGGAAAGGGGAGAGAACATCGATCCTCTGACCCATGGGGATCGGATCCCAGTCTCCCCTCCACTTCGCTCGAGGATCGCATCCAGTCCATTCCACGCGGGCGGCGAGCCGGCGCTTCTTTAGCCCCCCTATTTATTAAGGGTTCACCAAGTGTGTGAAGTTTCGACCCTAGAGGAAATTTCTGGCCTCCGCAGGGGCATCCATTTGGAACTTGCCTTCTGTCCTGCGCTACAACTGTGGCCTTGGAGCCCACGCCTTGTGCTCCTTTCCGGCTTCGGCCGTCTTCTCCTATCGGAAACTGTGCATACAGGTTCCTGTGGTGGTCACTGATCACTCCTTGCGCCTTCCCGCAATCTTCCTCTGCGCGAATTTCCACACACAGTTCCCTCTGGCTTGAAGGCATAGAGTGGGGGCGTGTTGAATAGTAGGAGAGTAACCGTTTCCTCCCTCAGTTCCACGCTGTTGTCCCTTCGCCTCAGACTCCTGAAGGACGTAGGTTTTGTGTCTGAGGCAGCCCACCTGGGACGCAGGTGTACCCTGCTCCGTGGCCAAGCGACCGGCGCTGTTCCGTTCTCTCCCGAGGAATATGCAGAGACGGGGGCTGGTGCTGGTGGCCCTTCTAGGGCTCCTGCTGTGCTGCTGGTCTTTGCGCGTGGAGGGCGCTAAGGGAAGCAAGGCGAACCCCAGCCCAGGTTCGCCCGTTGCTGAGGATGAGCCCGTTGGGGCTGAGGTGCCTGCAAATGAAGCTGCGCCGGATGATCGGTATCCTAGTGCCTTGAAACGCCTAAGGGGGGCAATTCAGAGGGCTCAGCCCCTTTGGACGTTCAGAATGCAGTCTTTACGGAGGAACCGTGATGAAATGAGGTATGAGTCTTCAAAGGTCCCTAGAAAAGCCTCTAGGCACCGAGCGCTGCTACTAGCCCTATTGATTGGAACTGCTGTGCTTCTCCGTAGCATTCACCTCGCTATATCCAGCAATAAGTTTAGAGACAACAGTGCTCTCAGAAAGAGGCTCCAGGTGTGGATGGAACTGTTAGAAATTGAAAAGGCGAAACTGGCGAAGCTGAAAAACAACTTGGCGGAGTTGCAGAGTGCGAACGACCATAAAGAGGGGCTCCTTCAGAGCCAGCGGCTGCACATAGAACAGGAACAAATGCTTTTGCGCGGCGAAGAGGAAGAACTGAAAAAGAAGGAGACCCGCGTGGAGGGTCTCAGGGAGACCCTGGAGGCGGTGGAGAGAGAAGTCGCACGGGCACAAAGTGTGTTAGAGGGGCGAGACTTGGAAAGCGAACGAGCTCAAAACAGAAAGACTAGGGGGTTTCGCACAGCTAGCCAGGCCGTTGACCTGATGCAGCAGGTGGGGGCGGCGTTTGACACGGCGGCTTATACAGGATCTCGTTCCAAATCGAGGTCTGCCTTTTCAGCGGATCACATGGAGCTCACGACAATGCGTGCTGCAATGTCCGTGTTAGACTCGCTCCCAAAGAAGCCGTTGACTTCCGACCAAGCCAAGGACATTCTGAAAGCCCGCCGGCTGTTGCTGGGGGCCGTCGTCCGGTGTCAGGCTGCAACATGGGGCGCCATAAGGCGGCTACTGCAGCTGAAGGCGGAGTGGCAGACAGAGATGCTTCTGGAGCAATCCGGTGAATCTGGGCTCGACAACTTGAGCGCCCTGGCGGAGGAGGAGTGGTACATGCAAGATAAGATGCAAGAGCGCAGCAAGCGCGACCTCAAATATCTTGAAAACCAGATGCAGATATGCTTGACGAGGCAGCAACAGCTGCAGGAGCGCCTGGCCTCTAGCGAACCCCTTGACGAGCAGGAAGTAAGTAAGCTGGAAGTCTTGCTCTTCCATTGGGAAAACTACGAACTAACCGTGCGCGCCCGAAAAGCGCTCATCTTGTCGACGGAAGCTCAGGCCTTTACAACCCGCGAGGCGTTTCTCAGGGAAAGGCTCGCGCGAGTGCAGCGAGCCTTCGACCAAAAGGCATATAGGCGGAGGCGGCTGCCGACCGATAGCATTCGGCTGACCGAGATAGAGACATCTATTTCGGCAATCAGCGAGGAGCTGGCGGAGCTCAAGCAGATATACGATATGGCCAAAAATATCAGAGCGGACTATGAGTACACTCGTATTGAAGGGGAGGAGCTGCCGACTCTGAGGAGCGACAAGCAGCCCTTAGACCCTCTGCAGCATTTGGAATATGAAGACAAACGCCGTGAAAGTGTGTACTCGAGGCCTGTCACGGCCTCTCTGGTAAGAAGACAAACAGCAATTCAGCTTCCACAGGGGCAGTATCTCCCAACTTCTCTCGCCGCCCTTGCGCCTCCGGAAGAGCAATCTGGTGAGCCACCATATCGTCTTCTAACCGGGACTGGAACAAATGATCCTGCCACAGTTAGGCTTACACTAGCCCCCTTCTCGTGTCGATGTACTGCCTCCAGGACAGCGTACACCCATATCAGACGGCAGTATCAGTCCAAAGCTAGAGACGTTGCCACCGACACCCCCTTCTCCTCCCCGTAAGGCCGCTAGCCCTTTTTTCTGTCCTTCGTCTAACGCTCATCATCCCCGAGAAACCCCATTTTGTTACCGGCGAACCACAGGGCTGCATCTGTAGCATATTTAGACGCTATGCAGCGGCTTCTCAGCGTTCCCAGAGTCTTTCTGTGCTCTGCGCGAAACCGAGATGAGCGTTTGGCTTCTGAAAATTCAGGACACGGTGACGTTGCTTACCGATACGAATACTACCACCCCGGGGCCGACGATAGACGGAGAACAATGGAAGCAGCTTCGCCGAGTTATGATAATACCAGGGGAGTCCCATTAGGTAAGGCAACTCGCAGGTGTCGTCTGCGTCTATTATACAGTTTCTGGGCAATATTTGCTGCGTTCTCGCCACTTGATTGCCCAACATATTGTGCACGTTGACGATGCAGCTGGATCTAAGGTCCTTGCGAAACTTGCAGCTGAATCTAAGGTCCTTGAGAAAGTTGCAACTGAATCTAAGGTCCTTGCAGAACTTGCCAACCTGAATGAATCTGCAGACGATGGTGGAGTGCGTCGAGATACGTTTGGCCGTGACGTGAAGGACATTCCCTTGCTAGCAGCTCACACTCCCGTGTTGATGCGGCCTCCAGAACCTGCCTATATCCCCGGCAGATCACCCAGATTACCCGAGGGCGTTGTCTTGGAACAGGACATGACGGACGACGAAGCCAGTGTTTCACCGCCGAAAAGCAGGGTTGATGAAGCCGGTATGATCAGTGACTATTGAAAAGAATTCAAACACGTCGGCCATCCTTTGACAACACTGCCAGGCTTTGACACTGGCATATGGTTACAGCCTCCTTTGGCGATTTAGGCTTCTTTGTAGATCATAGCCATAATATGTGTAGATGGGCAGCAACGTTGGCCCAGCGTTTCCTAGCCGCCTTCCTGTGCTCCTCTCGACAGCACAAGGTGTGTCGTGACTTTTGACAATTCAGGTGGATGGCACAGCCCTGTTCCCTTCGTTGATCTTTTCTCCTACATAACAGCACGCCCTGATTCACCAGAAGGTGGTGATGGATCTGCCATGAATATGGGTGAGGAAGGCTCAGCGCTTGGCGAAGACAGTACATCTGAAGATGGAGAGGTTCCCCCGTTGCCAACTGCCCCGCCCGTTCCGCCACCTGTGTCTGAGGCTGCCGGTGTACCCGTGGCGGAGGCGGCGATTACCCAAACTCCAGGCAGCGAGCAGGTGCCGGAGGAGCCGGAATCAGGAGATGAAGGTGAGAAAGCGTTATTGCCCGATTTCGGATGTGAACCTAGACTACCCACAGGTATAGAATGGCCGACACCCAGATATGGCCACAAGTATAGAATGGCCGACACCCAGATATGGAGGCCCGCCAATGGATACGACAGAAGAATGTGATTTCTTTCTTAGCAAAAATGAAACTCTTTTGCTTGGCGAGGCCAGGGCCCTGGAGCAAATCGCCCTGCCACAATGCGATGTAGGCTAGCCCCCCTCGCGTGTCATTGCTTTGCCATCAGAACGACCTACAACTCCATCAGAAGGGTCAGCCCGTTCAGATCTGCGGAGCGAATCTCCGAGCCCGCCGCCCAGTAAGACCTTTTCCCTTTTTTCTTTGCTTCTGCTACCGGTCATCAG
>NW_013563787.1:815-1842 GCF_000499605.1 Eimeria maxima | reverse complement strand
TATATATATATATATATATATATATTGAGGTGTACGTGCACCTCAATGTGTATTGAATTCTTCGCCAATAAAAATAAATAGGCAAAGAATTGTTCGTCTTTATGACGTAAAGAAAAAACTTCTTTTTTGTGTATATTTAGTTAATTCAGGTGTATAGGCAACTCTTCTTGCCTATTCAGGTGTATAGGCACCTATTTTTATTATTTATTCAGGTGTATAGGCACATGCTACTGTTTATTTAGGTGTATAGACACCTCTTATTGTATTTTAGGTGTATAGGCAGCTACTTATATTTAGATATAGATGAATTTATTAATTATTAATTGCTGCTGCTGCTGCTGCTGCTTAGTTATAGACACCGCAGGGTGTATAGGCACCTTCAGGTGTATAGGCAACTTAATATATAACTAGAGGGGATATTTACAAATAAAAATATTTTTATTTATTTTTTTTCTTTATAAAAGTTTTTAATTAATAAATATAACAGAGAAAATTATCCCTTTTTTTTTTCGGGATTTATTTTAGGGTTTAGGGTTTAGGGTTTAGGGTTTAGAGGGTTTAGAGGGTTTAGGGTTTAGGGTTTTTTCTTCTAAATCTCCATATAAAGAGTTCTTCTCCTCTAATTTTTCTTGAGATAATAAGCTGCAGCAAACAACAAAAGGTGCATATACACCTCAGGTGTATATGCAGCTAATATATATAATTAGGTGCCTATACACCTCAGGTGTATATGCAGCTAATATATATAATTATTTATAATTAACATAAAAGACAAATAAATAAAACAACAAAGATAAAGACAAAAATAAATAAATAAAATAAATAGATAAAACAAATAAATAAATATAATAAAATAAATAAATAAATAAATAAATAAATAAATAAATTTACTTTTGCCTCTAATCCTTTTGTTGTTAATTGTTGAACAACTTCATCAGGATCATTCCTCTTCTCTAGTAACTACAAGAAAAAAAAAAAAAAAAAAAAAAAAAAAAAAAAAAAAAAAAAAAAAAAAAAAAAAAAAAAA
>NW_013563787.1:0-715 GCF_000499605.1 Eimeria maxima | reverse complement strand
AAAAAAAAAAAAAAAAAAAAAAAAAAAAAAAAAAAAAAAAAAAAAAAAAAAAGAATAAAAAGAATAAAAAAGAATAAAAAGGAATAAAAAAGAATAAAAAATATATAAAGGGAATAAAAAAGAATAAAAAGGAATAAAAAAAGAATAAAAAAAGAATAAAAGGGTGTATAAAGTGTCTCCTTTTGTCTCCTTACTAAATAAATAATTCCTTTAGGGGATAAATAATCCTAAGGAAACAAATAACAATAAATAATACATAAAAAAAGGAGACAATAAATAAAAGGAGACAAATAATAAATAATAAATAATAAATAATAAATAATAAATAATAAATAATAAATAATAAATAATAAATAACAAATAAAAAGGAGACAATAAATAAAAGGAGACACTAATAAAAGGAGACAAGCAGCAGCAATAAATAATAAATAAAAAAAAGACAACTTTAATTAATTAATTAATTAATTAATTAATTAATTAATTAATTAATTAATTAATTAATTAATTAATTAATAAATATAAATATATATTTATTGAGGTGTATAGGGATCTCCTTGTCTTACCAAGACACGTAATAAAAATTTATTAATTATTTTTCTTCCCTTTTCTCCTCCCCACCATGGTAAATCTTCCTCTAATATATATTTATTTATATTATTATTTATATTTATATTATTATTTATATTTATATTATTATTTATATTATTATTTATAT
>NW_013563786.1:13942-16442 GCF_000499605.1 Eimeria maxima | reverse complement strand
GTTTCTTCTTATAGGTCTTAGTACCCATTGAGTCGCTGCAGCAGCAGCAGCAGCAGCAACAGCAGCAGCAGCAACAGCAGCAACAGCAGCAGCAGCAGCATTAAAGTCCGTAAGAAAAGGGCTCTCATTTCATCTGTCTAGCAGCAGCAGAAACAACAGCAGCAGCAGCAGCAGCAGGTGCCTGCCTGCTGCTACAGCAACTGCAGCTGGCTAGCGGCAGCAGCAATTGCTGCTGCAGCAGCAGCAGCAGCAACAGAATCAGTGTTACTTGATTACAAAGACGCAGGTATGAACCTGCTGCAGCAGCAGCGGTTGCTGCTCAGCATCGCAGCAGCAGCAGCTGCGGTGTAAGCACGAGCTGCTGCTGCTGCTGCTGTGTCTTCCAATAGCAGCAGCCACAGCAGCAACAGCAGCGGCAGTAGAAACAGCGCCAACAGCAGCAGCCACAGCAGCAGCGGCAGCAGCAATATCCGCAGCAGCAAGTGCAGAAGCAGCAGCAGCAGAAGCAGCAAGCAGCCATGGGCAGGAAACCGAAGCAACGAAGGTCACCCGCTGCAGCAGCAACAGCAGCAGCAGCAGCAGCAGCAGAAAGTGCTGCTGCTAATAGTATTGGTGGTCTTCATAACGAGGACAATGCAACAGCAGGTAGTCCTGTTGCTGCTGCTGCCTCAGCAGCAGCAGCAGCAGGCTGCAAAGCATCAGATGCATGCACCAGCGAGGATTTGAGTACTGCATGCAGCCAATCAGGAGACCTCGCTGCAGCAGCAGCAGCAGCAGCTGATAATGCTGCTGCAGCAGCAGCTAATAATGCTGCAGGAACTGGCAATGCTGCTGTACCTAAAAAGGCAGCAGCAGCTAATGATGCAGCAGCAGCAGACCAGGCTGCAGCAGCAGCTAATGCTGCTGCTGCTGCTGCAGCTGACAGTGATGCAGCGGAGAATGCACCAGCAGCAGATAATGCTGCTGCTGCTGCTGCAGACAATGCTGCAGCAGCTGCTGCTGCTGCTGTTGACAGCCTGCAGGTGAAAGGAGAAGTAGACAGCAGCAGAAGCAGCAGCAGTAGCTGCAGCAGTAGCAACAGCAGCAACAGCAGCAACAGCAGCAGCAGCAGCAACAACAACACCACCAACAACGGCAACAATGACAGCAACAACAGCAACAGCAACAGTAACAATGACAACAGCAACACCAACAACAGCAAGGACAATGACAGCAGCAGCAGCAACAGCAGCAGCAGCAGCAACAGCAGCAGCAGCAACAGCAGCAGCAGCAACAGCAGCAGCAGCAACAGCAGCGAGAGGGTGGTCCGTTTGTGCTGCAGTCGTTACCAGAACTTAAAGAGAGATGCCTCCAAGTCTGCTGCTGCTGCTGCTCGCTCCGCACAGATTAGTAAGCAGCAGCAGCAGCAGCAGCAGCAGCAGCAGCAGCAACAGCAGCAGCAGGAAGAGCAGCGACAACAACACTCCCTGTTTAAAGGATTTAGGGTTTAGGGTTTAATTCTCTTATAAGAGGTTTTCAATAAACACCCTAGGGTTTAGGGTTTAGGGTTTAGGGTTTAGGGTTTAGGGTTTAGGGTTTAGGGTTTAGGGTTTAGGGTTTGGTGTGTATTCAGGTAGTATGTTAGCATATCGTGGACTAAAGGGCCCCCAACATGAATCTCTTCTTAAATTGCTGAGGGAGGGGGCCCCCCTTCCTTTTTCTTTACCTGCTGCTCCTGCTCCTGTAGCAGCAGCAGCAGCAGCAGCAGCAGCACGGCCAGCAGCAGCAGCAACAGCAGCAGCAGCAGCAGATGCTGACAGCGATGGAGAGCAAGAGGAGACAGGAATTGATTTTTCTTTCTTTGTCAATCCTTTTAGCTCCTTTGCTGCTGCTCCCTCTACCAGCAGCAGCAGCAGCAATAGCAGCAGCAGCAGCAACAGCAGCAGCAGCAGCAGCAGCAGCAGCAGGGATGCATGGGGCCCCCAATTAGCAAACCCTAATTGGGATGATTTGCTGCTGCAGCGGGTAGGCAGATTCCCTTGCTGCAGCAAGCAGAGGTCTCCTTTGCCTGCAGCAGCAGCAGCAGCAGCAGCAAGAAAAGCTGCACTGCATGCACAAAATAATCTTACACCTAATGTTGGCATGTAAGTTCCTCTTGCTGCTGCTGTTGATACTGCTGCTGCTAGATATCCTGCTGCTGCTGCTGCTGCTGCTGCTGCTGCTGCTGCGTGCTGCAGCAGCAGCAACTCTATTGTATCCTTGTGTGTCTCCTTTTGTCTCCTTTTGCTGCTGCAGCAATAGCGCGAGGCCCCTCTTTACTTGGGTTAAGCTGCGGCTAGGTATGTTGCTGCTGTTGCTGCTGCTGCTGCTGCTGCTGCTGTTGCTGTTGCTGCTGCTGCTGAGGTATGTATATCCTTTAGAGTCTCTTCTTGCAGCAATGAACTATCCTCATATCTGCTGCTGCTGCTGCTGCTGCTGCTGTTCCTTTTCTTCCTCCTCTTCCTCTTCTTCTTCCTCCTCC
>NW_013563786.1:3942-11442 GCF_000499605.1 Eimeria maxima | reverse complement strand
GTATTTGGTGGGGTTGCTCTCTCCCCTATTCAATCTACTCCTGCTGCTGCTGCAGCAGCAGCAGCAGGAGCAGCAGCAGCAGATGCTCCTGCTGCTAGCTGCCGATACACCTCAGCTACTACACATAAGGAGCTGTCCTTGAGGTACAGAGATAGGAGGAGGAGGAAAGGTGCGAGGCGCTGCAGCAGCGTAGATACAGCCTGCATGCAGCAGCAGCAGCAGCAACAACACAAGCAGAAGAAGAAGAAGCCACAGAAGCGGCAGCAGCACAAGAAGCAGGACGAGGAACACGAACAGCAGGAAGAACAACAGGAGCAGCAAGAGCAGCAGCAGCAAGAGCAGCAGGAGCAGCAGCATGCAGAGTTTGCTGCAGATAGAGAGGAGACACTGCAGCAGCTAAGACGAGCTCGTGCTGCAGTAGACAGTGGCGGTGCTGCGCTGCAGCATCAGCTGCGTCAGCAACGTCGTCAGCGTAAGCTGCAGCAGCAGCAGCGTCTGCAGCAGTACGTAAGACAGAAGCAGCAGCAGCAGCTGCTGCTGCTGCAGCCGCTGCTGCTTAGTGATGTATGGGTATACGGCATAGAGGAAGACAGGTGGCTTAATTTGCTGCCAGGGCTGCAGCAGCAGCTATCTGGTGGTCCTGCTGTCCCTGCTGCAGCATCAGCAGCACCAGCAGCAGCTGCTGCTGCAGCAGGAGCGGCAGCAGCAGCAGCTGCAGCAGCAGCTGCAGCACCTGCTCCAGCGCCCGATTCAGCAGCAGCACCGTCACCAGGAGCAGCAGCAAGGGCTGGGGGGGCTGGGTCAGCTCCCCCTGCTTCTGCTGCTGCTGCTGCTGCCGTAAGTGCTGCTGCTGCTGCTGCTGCTAGTGCTGCTGCTGCTGCAGACAGCAGCACGGGGCCCTGCCCACGTAGCTGCATGTCTCTTACGTTATTCAGACCACCATCAGAGGGTCTTGTTCTTGTCCTCTATGGAGGCATAGATGCACAAGGAAGAGTGTAAGCAGCAGCAGCAGCAGCAGCAGCAACAGCAGCAGCAGCAAGACAGGCAGACACAGAAGAAAGAGCAGCAGCAAGTGCAGCAACGTAGATATGCTCAGAAGCATCTATGCATGCACTATAGCTACAAATACAGCAAAAAAAAGCCCATTGCTGCTGTTCTTGCTGCTGCTGCTGCTGTTGCTGCTGCTGCTGCTGCAGGTTATCAGATTGTTGGTACTTTGATTTGCTGCTGCTGCAGTGGCGGCAACGTAAGGAGCCATGGTTGCTGCCTCCTTCCTTCTGGATGACGGATGGGCCCCAGGTAACAGCACCAGGGCATGCGCTGCACTCTGCTTCCTTATGGTATAATAGCAGCAGCAGCAGCAGCAGCAGCAGCAGCGGCAGTAGCAGCAGCAGTATTAGTAGTAATAGTAATAGTAACAATAAACCTAAACCTGCTGCAGTTGAACCTATAGATGACCCACAACTGCAGCAGCAGCAGCAGCAGCAGCAGCAGCAGCAATTTACTCGTGATGCTGTTAAGACTAGATTTGCTGCTGCAGCAAAAGATATACCTATAGGTGGATCTATAGTTATATTTGGTGGTATTCGTAGCAGCAGCAGCAGCAGCAGCAGCAGCAGCAGCAAGAGTACCATCAGCAGCACCAACAGCAGCAGCAGCAGCAGCAGCAGCAGCAGCAGCAGCAAGATATATTTAAGTAATGATGTATTTACTTTTTATCCAGAGGAAAGAGTTTGGTGTCTTCTCTCTACTAAGGGACACCCACCTGAACCACGCATAAGGTAACTCCTGCTGCTGCTGCTGCTGCTGCTGCTGTTGCTGCTACTGATGTTGCTCCTGATGCTGACGTTGTTGCTGGTGCTGGTGCTCCTGTTGCTGTTGCTGCTGCTGTTGTTGTTGTATCTGTTGCTGTAACAGCACAACAGCGCTCTTCATACGTTTGCGTTTACTGCGCTTGCTGCTGTTGCTGCTGTTGCTGCTGTTGCTGTTGCTGCTGTTGCTGTTGCTGCTGCTGTTGCTGCTGTTGCTGCTGCTGCTGCAGGCATTCTGCAGGTATATTTAGGGATTCTTTGTTTGTTTATGGTGGCCGCAACGCTAGAGGAGATGCCTGCGCAGGTACGACCTGCTGCTGCTGCTGCTGCTTACCTTTGCTGCTGCTGCTGCTGCTGCTGCTGCAGATTTGGGTGTATTGAGATGTCAGTTGATCCTGGGGCATAAAATGACAATAAATCCTCTATATCTGTTGCTGCTGCTTCTGCTTCTGTTGCTGCTGTTGCTGCTGCTGCTGCTGCTGCTGCTGCTGGTGCTGCTGCTGCTGCTGCTGCAGATTGTGTATACGAGCTGCAGCTGATAACAATGAGTTGGTCATTTGCCTCGACGTCTTCTGTTGGCCCTGATGCCTTCGAGGCATCAGCATATACTGTTGCCTTAGTAGGCTCCTGCTGCTGCTGCTGCTGCTGCTGCTGCTGCTGTTGCTGTTGCTGCTGCTGCTGCTGTTGCGTTTCAGGTGCTGTTGTAGGTAGTTGTTATTTCTTATCGTGCTGCTGCTGTTGCTGCTGCTGCTTTTGCTGCTGCTTCTCCTCCACTGTTTCTACCATCCCCTCTCTTGCTATTCATTGCCCTCCTCTCCCTCCTGCGTGTGCTGCTATTCCTACTGCTGCTGCTGCTGCTGCTGCTGCTGCTGCTGCTGCAGGGTAGTCTTGTTATACTAGGAGGACGTAGCATAGATGGTGACTTATGTGATTCTGTCTTTTGTTTCCCTCTTGGTAAAACAGATACACATAGAAAAAAACCTCATGTACCTCTACTTAATAAATAAATTATTTGCTGCTCCTCCTCCTCCTCCTCCTCCTGCTGCTCCTGCTGCTGCTCCTGCTGCTGCTGCTCCTGCTGCTGCTACTGGTGTTATAGTTGCAGCAGCAGCAGCAACACCAGCAGAAACAGCAATTTATTTAGTTTTCTTACTGCTGTTCATGCAGCTGCCCCCTGCTGCACCTTCTCTTGCGCAAGGTAGCTGCAGCTATAGTTCCTTTATTTGCTGCATTAGCAGCAGCAGCAGCAACAGCAGCAGCAGCAGCAGCAGCAGCAGCTGCTGCTGCTGCTGTAGCTTTTTGCAGCAGTGTGAACCTTGGGAAGAGTTGCTGATGGCAGGAGACACTGTCTCCTTTCCTTCTAAGGTCTTACCTAACCAACAAACTACCCCGTCACTCGCTAGCTAGCTAGCTAGCTAGTTAGTTAGCTAGCTAGCTAGCTGCCTCCTTCGTTCCTTAGCTAGTTAGTTAGTTACTTAGCTAGCTAGCTCGATGCAAAGGTATATAGTCTTGTATCTAGTCATCTAGCTAGCTGTCTTGGTGGGTAGGTAGGCAACTAGCTAGCTAGCTAGCTAGTTAGCTAGCTAGCCAGCTACCTAGTTAGCTAGCTAGCTAGCTGGCTAGCTAGGTATATAGATAATAAATAATGTATTATAATTAGATATAAAGGAGAGAATTAATAAATAATATAAAATAAAATAAAATATAGATAGGAGGTGCCTATACACCTGAATACTCCATAAAAAGAGACACAAAGATATACAAAAAAGAGTAAACAAGATTAATTATGCACACTCCTATAGCTAGCTAATTAATACTATTATTATTATTTATTAATTAGCTAGCTAGCCAGCTAGCTAGCTAGCTAGCTAGATGGACAGCTAGGTAGCTAGCTGTATAGCTAGCTAGGTAGCCCAGGTAGCTAGTCATATTGCTAGCTGGCTAGCTAGCTAGCTAGCTAGCTACTCTAGCTAGCTAGCTACTCTAGCTAGCTAGCTAGCTAGGTCGCTGCGCTAGAGGTTGGGGGTTACTGCAGCATATTGTTCCATCTAAGTGGATCAGCAGCAAGTCCCAACTTTGCTGCAGCACCTCCAGTTTGCTGCTGCTGCTGCTGCTGTTTCTGCTGCTGCTGCTGCTGCTGCTGCTGCTGTTGTTGTGCTGCTGCATAAAGAGAAAAAGAACAAGGGGATGTATAAGAAGAAGGTTGTCCCCTTCTTAGGGCCCCCGAGTCCGAGGCCCTTCGCTGCATTTGCTGCTGCTGCAGCGGCGGCTCAGCAGCAGGCCAAAAACACTGCTGCTGCTGCTGCTGCTGTTGCTGCTGCTGCTGCTGCTGCTGCTGCGGGAAGTCCCCAGATAACCTAGAGCCTAAGGAGGCCCAAGCAGAGGCAGTTGTAGACATTGAGCTTACTGTTGCTGTCCCTAAATTTGCTGCTGCTGCTGCTGTTGTTGCTGCTGCTGCTGCTGTTGCTGTTGTTGTACCAGTACTAATAGATGCAACAGCAGGATCAGCAGCAAATGCAGCAGCAGCAGCAGCAGCAGCAGCAGCATTACCTTCTTGCTGCAGTGACCAATGATGGAGACCTTCGCTATGACGAGGATGCATTTGTTTATTAAAAGGAGACAATCCAGCAGCAAAGGAGACACCATAATTTGCTGCTGCTGCTGCTGCTGTTGTTGTTGTTGCTGCTGCTGCTGCTGTTGAGGTTCTGACTCCTGTTGAACTCAAAGTGGTGCTTCTGCTGCTGCTGCTGCTGCTCCTGCATTTGCTGCTGCTGCTGCTACAAGGAATGCTGCTGCCTACTGGGAAGGAGCTAAGACCGCTGCTGCTGCAGTTGTTGCAGTTGCTGCTTGCTGCTGCAGCACGTGGTGACGCTGCAGCTGATGGTAGCCGTCTTACACCACCACCACCTGCTGCTGCTGCTGCTGCTGCAGCACCGCTGCCACCACCAAGAGCAAAACGATTTGCTGCTGCAGTTTCTGCTCTTGCTGCTGTTGCTGCAGAGCGAGGTGTATGTACACCAGGAGACATAGCTGAGCTGTGTCTCCTTTTATCTAATGTTTGCTGCTGCAGCAAGCTAGCAGCAGAGGGGATACCTCCTGCTGGTGCTGCTGCTGTTGCTGCTGCTGTTGCTGCTGCTGAAGAGACACTGCCTCTCCTAGGCAGCGAAGCTCGCGGTGTCCCTAAGGAGGGACAACTAGTCGGGTACTGTGCTGCTGCTGCAGCAGCAGCAGCAAAGTCAGCAGCAGCAAACTGGTTGCTGCGGCGGGAAACCCCAGAGAAAGGGGAAGAATCCCTTGTTGCTGCTGTTGCTGCTGCAGTTGCTGCTGCTGCTGCAGGAGATGCAGCAGCACCACTTAGCGTTCCCTTAGCTCTAGAGGTGTGGGGGGAGAAGCTACTACGACTTGCTGCTGCTGCTGCTGCTGCTGTTGCTGCTGCTGCTGCTGTTGCTGCAGCAGCAACTTGAGCAGCCCTACAGGTTGTTGGGTACTGAGCAGGGCCCCAGCTGCAGCAACTGCCGTTGCTGTTGTTGCTGCTGCTGCTGCGTCTTTCTGTGCTGCTGTGGCCTACAGGCGACCTACTATATAGCCCTCTATCTGCATTCTGCTGCTGCTGCTGCTGCTGCTGCTGTTGCTGCTGCTGGTGGCGACGCAGGTGCCGCTGCATGCTGCTGGGGGCCGGAAAATTATCTGCTGCTGCTGCTGCACCTGGTGCTGCTGCAGCAAATGCAGCACGTGGAGAGGCGGAGACAGCAGCAGCAGCAGCAGCAGGGGATAGAGGCGCTCTTGTGCGGCCCTCATCAGGAAGCCTGCAGAAGGGCCTCTGCTGCTGCTGCTGTTGCTGCTGTTGCTGTTGCTGTTGCTGTTGCTGCAGTAGCAACTGCTGCTGCAACAATTGTTGCTGCTGTTGCTGCAGTTGCTGCTGCAGTTGCTGCTGCAGAGGCAGCTGATTAGATGTAAATACAGGGGATGTCTTTGCCTGTCTCTCTTGCTCAGCAGCAGCTTTCTGCCGCTGCAGCTGCAGCAGCAGCTGCTGCTGCTGCAGTCTTAATTCTTGCTGCTGCTTTTGCAGCAGTAGCTGTTGCTGCTTAAATTGTTGCTGCTGTTGTTCGTGCTGCAGTTCCAATTGCTTCTGCTGCTGCTGCCGCTGCTGCTGCTGCTGCTGCTGCTGCATCAGCAGCAACTCGTGCTGCCTTTGGCTGTATGTATCGCAAGTTAAGAACGAGTGCCGCGGCGACGTTGCTGCTGCTGCTGCAGTTGCTGCTGCTGCTGCAGTTGCTACAGCTGCTGCAGTTGTTGCTGCCGCTGTTTTTGCTGCTGCTGTTGGTGTGCCTATATGCCCTTCTGTGCATCCCCTGCCTCGCATGCAAAATGCAGAGCTGCTGCTATCTGCTCCATAGAGGTCATGCTTATGCTGCTGCTGCTGCTGCTTTTGCTGCTGCTGCTGCTTTTGCTGCTGCTGCTGCTTTTGCTGCTGCTGCAGCTGTTTCTGCTGCTGCTGCAGAGGGAAAGGGAATGGTGGGGTTTGTGTTTGCCGCTGCGTGGGGTTTGCGGAAACAGTTTGAGGAAAGATAGACCCTTGACGCTGCTGCTGCTGCTGCTGCTGCTGCTGCTGTTGCTGTTGCTGTTGCTGCTGCTGGTGGTGTTGGATTAAGAGCTGCTGCTGTTGTTGTTGCTGTTGGTGGAGTTTCTGTTGCTGCATATGTTGCTGCTGCTGCTGCTGCTGCTGCTGCAGCAGATGGTTGCTGCTGCAGTCTAGATATTGTGTTGTTTGTGGGTCTTCGTTCTCTTCTTCTTGTATAGTAGATAAAGGTGCATGCAAATCTATTTGTCTATCTATATCCTTATAAAATAATTTGCTGCTGCTGCTGCTGCTGCTGTTGCTGCTGCTGCTGTTGCTGTTGCTGTTGTTGTTGCTCCTATTATTATTATTATTATTATCCTCTTCCTCTTCCTCTTCCTCTTCCTCCTCTTGTTCCTCAGCAAAGGGACGAAGAATTGAATACCCCATACACTCCAATGCAGAGGGACGACGGTTAGGGTCTTGCTGCAGCAAGGCAGCAAGGAGACTATTAAATCCACGGGAGAAACTGCAGCAGCAGCAGCAGCAGCAGCAACAGCAGCAACAGCAACAGATGAAGGAACAATAGTAATAATATAATAAACAGCAACAACAACAGCAACAACAACAGCAGCAGCAACAACAACAGCAACAACAACAGCAACAACAACAGCAGCAGCAACAACAACAGCAACATAAATATAATCAGTAAAAAAACAGCAACAACAGCAACAGCAACAACAGCAGCAACAGCAGCAACAGCAGCAACAACAAGAACAACAACAGCAAGAAGAAGAAGAATATTACCCAGGTATAGGTAATTTAGGTCCTTGTAATACATGTTGTGTTAATTGTTGTATATGTTGTGCATGAGCAAATGGTGTTTTTCCTGTTGCTAATTCATAAAGGAGACAACCTAATGACCATATATCTGTCTTATAATTATAATATAAATAATTATCTCCTCCTCTTAGTAACAATAATAGCTCAGGAGACCAATAGTGTGGTGTACCTACACATGAATATGCTACACTTCTTATTGATGATAAATCACGAGATAAACCAAAATCTCCTAACTTTATTAATATATTATTATTTATTTTTTTTTTTTTTTTTTTTTTTTTTTTTTTA
>NW_013563786.1:0-3842 GCF_000499605.1 Eimeria maxima | reverse complement strand
TTTTTTTTTTTTTTTTTTTTTTTTTTTTTCTTTATTACTATTATTATTATTATTATTATTATTATTATTATTATTATTATTTTCTTCTTCTTTTTCTTCTTCTTTTTCTTCTTCTTCTTCTTCTTTATTAGGTATACTACTTATAAATATATTTGATGGTTTTAGATCACGGTGTAATACAGGACGAGGAGGATTACCTGCATAAATAAATAAATTAATTAATTAATTAATTAATTAATTAATTAATTAATTAATTAATACATTTATTAAGAGCAGCAGCAAGAAGAAGGAGGCGAGAAAGAGCAACAGCAACAGCAGCAAGAAAAAATAAATAGCAACAATTATTATATTCTTATATATATTATCATTTCTAGGGTTTAGGGTTTAGGGTTTAGGGTTTAGGAGTATTAATAAGAAGAAATATATAATTAATTATTTCTTTTTTTTATTTTATTTTATTTAATTAAATAAGGGTTTATTAATTAGTGTGTATTAATTAGGGTTTAGGGTTTATTATAAATTAGGGTTTAGGGTTTACAACAATCGTAAACCCTAATATTTATTAATTAAATTAAACCCTCGTAATACCAATACAATATCTAACCCTTAATTAGGGTTTAGGGTTTAGGGTTTAGGGTTTAGGGTTTACTACAAATTAGTATTTAGACCATGTGTATGTCCATATATACATATATAAACCCTCATTGTATAGGAATTAGTGTTTAGGGTTTAGTGTTTAGGGTTTAGGGTTTACAATAAGCACTAATATCTCCATGACAATAAGCAAGTCCTCTTAATATATAAATAATAAATATTGTATCTATTCCCTCTACAAATTAGGGTTTAGGGTTTAGGGTTTAGGGTTTAGTATATATACCATATATATATATCTCAATGAATATAACCCATCATTGTATAGGAATTAGTGTTTAGGGTTTAGGGTTTAGGGTTTAGGGTATATATATAATATATACATATAAATAAATAGATAAATAAATAAATAGATAAATAAATAGATAGAAAAGTAGAGAATAAATAACTTACCAACACCAGCATGACAATAAGCAAGTGCTCTTAATATTTGTATAAGAATAAATAATATTTTATCTTCTTTTATTCCCCCTAAATATTTATATGCAGTCTCAATTAATTTATGTAGATCTCCTTGATCACAATACTCCATGAATATAATTAATAATTGTTTTTTTTTTATAATTAAATATTCATAAAAATTAACTATATTTATATGATTTAAATTCTTCATTATATTTACTTCGTATACTAATTGTTGTTTCTCACGAAGACGTAAACCACCATAATGTATTAATTTACTACATAATAATGCACCAGTTAACTGCAGCAGCAGCAGCACCACCAGCAGCACCAGCAGCAGCAGCAGATATAGATGGATAGTACAGAGGGGGAGGAGAGGAATAGAAAGAGGGGTTATAAGGTATATATTATATGTATTTATATATAATGATAGAAATTGCAACAACAACTTGTGCAGCAACAAATGCAGCAGCAACAGCAGCAACAGCAACAGGTAGAACAGCAGCAGCAGCAAATAAAACAGCAACAATAGATATAATTATTCAAGAGGAACAAGAAAAGGGGTTATACTATATATCTAAATATTATAGATAATATATAATACAAGAAATAGCAGCAACAGCAGCAGCAGCAGCAGCAACTGCAGCAGCAGCAGCAGCAAATTACCTTATGACGTATAAGAGAAACTTTACCATATTGTCCTTGGCCTAATGGACGAATAAATTCAAACTCTGCTAAACGTGGATTCTCTTCATAATCCATCCTGCAGCAGCAGCAGCAGCAGCAGCAGCAGCAGCAGCAGCAACAGCAGCAGCAAATGCAGCAGCAGTCAGTAGTACGAGAAATCTGTTTGGTATAATGTGGCAATGCTGCTGCTACTGCTGCTGTGTTTATATATGTATATATTATTATGATTACTACTACTACTTCTGCTGTTGTTGTTGTTGTTGCTGCTGCTGCTGCTGCTGCTGCTGTTGCTGCTGCTACTTACGGTGTTGCATGAGGGAAGATATCTGTTGGTTGTGACATTGTTTGCTGCTGCATTGAGTAATCGGAAGCAACTTGTTGCTGCACCATTTTCTGCTGCTGCTGCTGCTGCTGCTGCTGCTGCAGTTGCTGCTGCTGCATTTGCTGGTGCTGTTGCTGCTGTTGCCGTTGCTGCATCTAGCAGTTCAGCAACAACAGGAGTATATTCTTTCTGTGTTTATTATGCTGCTTTTGTTGCTGTTGCACAGCAGCAGCAGCAGCAGCAGCAGCACCAGCTGTTGCTGTTGCTAAACCGTAGCTGGGGATCGTGTGGAGACGATCCCAGTAATATGTGTTGATCCCTTCAGCAGCAGCAGCAGCAGCGGCAAGAGTCCCCTCCTCCCTCCTTTTCCCTCCTTGCTGCTGCTGCTGCTGCTGCCCCAGCTGCTGCAGCAGCTGCAGATAATATTAGCAGCAGCAAGAAGAAGTTATATAAGAGAGGAATGTATATAATAAGCGAGATAATAAGAAGATAATATAATGTTGCTGCTGTTGCTGCTGTTGCTGCTGTTGCTGCTGCTGCTGCTGCTACTGCGGCAGGAACGGCAGGAAGGAGTACTGTTGCTGTTAATGTTGCTGTTGCTGCTTGTATAAGAAGATAATAAGAAGAATTAGCAGCAGGAGCAGCAGGAGCAGCAGCAAGACATATGCTGCTGGGGGGGGGTGTTTATTTGTGTGCTGCTGCTGCTGCTGCTGCAGCAGCAGCAGCAGAAAGTCAATTAAAAGGTTAAAACAAAAAGAATAAAAGAAGAAGAAATAAAAATAAAAAAGAAAAGAAAAGAAAAAAAGGAAAGAAATACAATAAATTCCCTGGTGGGTGTGCTGCTGCTGCTGCTGCTGCTGCTGCTGCGGTGTATATGCATGTACCACATACATATAACGTATACGTAGTACGTAAGTACGTATGTATATGTATATGTATATATATAAATATAAATAAATATATATAATTATATAGGGGTATAATAGGTTATATTTATTCTTTTTTTTTATATATTAATAATTAATTAAATAAAATAAATAAATAAATAAAAATAAATAAATAAATAAAGAAAAAAAAAAGAAAAAAAAAAAAGAAAAGTATTATAAACCCCACTAATAAACACCCCCACCCCTGAACCACCGTAGAGGGGGAGGACGAATTGCTGGGGTGTATACGGAGGGGGGGCCCCCCAGAATAAGGGGTAGGGGCCCCCGTAAAAAAAAAAAATAAAGAGTAAATAAAAAATAAAAAAAATAAATAAATAAATAAATAAATAAATATAAATAGGAAGAGGAATAAATAAAGAAAAGAAAGTGTCTCCTTATATATGTATATATATATACATATATATATATAAATCCTTATAAGAGGAGACAGTAAGGGTGTATATAAATATATATATTTATTAATTATTTTTTTTTATTTATTTAATTAAATATAATAATAAATATAATAATATAGATAATAGGTGCCTATACACCTGAATAATAGGTAAATATATATAAAGGATAAGAAGAAATATACTTATAAATATGTCTCCTTATAGGGGTATAATTGTCCCCTTAATAAGAAAAAAATATCTCCTTTTCTTGCTAATAAAAGGAGACAAAAAGGGACTAGATACAGCAAAGGTGTCTCCTCAATAAAAAGGAGACACTTTTATTTATTTATATATGTCTCCTTTTGTATCCCCACAACTGTCCCCTTAGGGGTGGCTGGGATCGGGGAGACGACTGGGATCGCCTGTGGGAGGCGATCCCAGACGACTCCCAGGGGGCCC